>NW_027593884.1:5000-25367 GCF_964213995.1 Mustelus asterias | reverse complement strand
TGGCCTCTGTATCAGTGTGTGAAATGCTCCCTCTCCAGCTTAAAGATTATTTATTAGTGTCACAAGTAGGCTTACATTAACACTGCAATGAAGTTACTGTGAAAATCCCCGAGTCGCCCACACTCCGGCGCCTGTTCGGGTTACACTGAGGGAGAATTTAGCACGGCCCAATCCACCCTAACCAGCACGTCTTTCAGACTGTGGGTGGAAACGGGAGCACCCGGAGGAAACCCACGCAGACACGGGGGGAACGTGCAGACTCCACACAGACAGTGACCCAAGCCGGGAATCGAACCCGGGTCCCTGGCGCTGTGAGGGAGCAGTGCTAACCCACTGTGCCACCGTGCTGCCCCGGGTCCCTGGCACTGTGAGGCAGCAGTGCTAACCCACTGTGCCACCGTGCTGCCCCGGGTCCCTGGCACTGTGAGGCAGCAGTGCTAACCCACTGTGCCACCGTGCTGCCCCGGGTCCCTGGCACTGTGAGGCAGCAGTGCTAACCCACTGTGCCACCGTGCTGCCCCGGGTCCCTGGCGCTGTGAGGCAGCAGTGCTAACCCACTGTGCCACCGTGCTGCCCCGGGTCCCTGGCGCTGTGAGGCAGCAGTGCTAACCCACTGTGCCACCGTGCTGCCCATGAACCAAGTGAAACTTTCTCCCAGTTGTCCCACCCCACCCCGTCTCCCCACATCCCTCCCCCCATCTCCCCACCCCTCCCCCCATCTCCCCACCCCTCCCCCCATCTCCCCACCCCTCCCCCTATCTCCCCACCCCTCCCCCATCTCCCCACCCCTCCCCCCATCTCCCACCCCACCCCCGTCTCCCCACATCCCCCCCGTCTCCCCACATCCCCCCCCCGTCTCCCCACATCCCCCCCCCCCGTCTCCCCACATCCCCCCCCCGTCTCCCCACATCCCCCCCGTCTCCCCACATCCCCCCCCCCGTCTCCCCACATCCCCCCCCCCATCTCCCCACCCCTCCCCCATCTCCCCACCCCTCCCCCATCTCCCCACCCCTCCCCCCATCTCCCCACCCCCGTCTCCCCACATCCCCCCGTCTCCCACATCCCCCCCCCATCTCCCCACATCTCCCCACATCCCCCCCCGTCTCCCCACATCCCCCCATCTCCCCACGTCCCCCCCCATCTCCCCACATCCCCCCCCATCTCCCCACATCCCCCCCCATCTCCCCACATCCCCCCCCCATCTCCCCACATCCCCCCCCCATCTCCCCACATCCCCCCCCCGTCTCCCCACATACCCCCGTCTCCCCACATCCCCCCTCCCGTCTCCCCACATCCCCCCCCCCCCGTCTCCCCACATCCCCCCCCCCCCCGTCTCCCCACATCCCCCCCCCCCATCTCCCCCATCCCCCCCCCCCCGTCTCCCCACATCCCTCCCCCCCCCCCCCCCCCGGTCTCCCCACATCCCCCCCGTCTCCCCGCATCCCTCCCCCGTCTCCCCGCATCCCTCCCCCCCCGTCTCCCCGCATCCCTCCCCCCCCGTCTCCCCGCATCCCTCCCCCCGTCTCCCCGCATCCCTCCCCCCCGTCTCCCCGCATCCCTCCCCCCCCGTCTCCCGCATCCCTCCCCCCCCGTCTCCCCGCATCCCTCCCCCCCCCGTCTCCCCGCATCCCTCCCCCCCCGTCTCCCCGCATCCCTCCCCCCCCCGTCTCCCCGCATCCCTCCCCCCCCGTCTCCCCGCATCCCTCCCCCCCCCGTCTCCCCGCATCCCTTCCCCCCCGTCTCCCCGCATCCCTTCCCCCCCGTCTCCCCGCATCCCTCCCCCCCGTCTCCCCGCATCCCTCCCCCCCCGTCTCCCCGCATCCCTCCCCCCCCGTCTCCCCGCATCCCTCCCCCCCCCGTCTCCCCGCATCCCTCCCCCCCCGTCTCCCCGCATCCCTCCCCCCCCCCGTCTCCCCGCATCCCTCCCCCCCCCCGTCTCCCGCATCCCTCCCCCCCCCCGTCTCCCCGCATCCCTCCCCCCCCCGTCTCCCCGCATCCCTCCCCCCCCCCGTCTCCCCGCATCCCTCCCCCCCCCCGTCTCCCCGCATCCCTCCCCCCCCGTCTCCCCGCATCCCTCCCCCCCCCGTCTCCCCGCATCCCTCCCCCCCCCCGTCTCCCCGTCTCCCCCCCCCCCCGTCTCCCCGCATCCCCCCCCCCCGTCTCCCCGCATCCCTCCCCCCCCCCCCGTCTCCCCGCATCCCTCCCCCCCCCGTCTCCCGCATCCCTCCCCCCCCGTCTCCCCGCATCCCTCCCCCCCCCGTCTCCCCGCATCCCTCCCCCCCCGTCTCCCGGCATCCCCTCCCCCCCCGTCTCCCCGCATCCCTCCCCCCCCGTCTCCCCGCATCCCTCCCCCCCCCCGTCTCCCCGCATCCCTCCCCCCCCCGTCTCCCCGCATCCCTCCCCCCCCCGTCTCCCCGCATCCCTCCCCCCCCCGTCTCCCCGCATCCCTCCCCCCCCGTCTCCCCGCATCCCTCCCCCCCCGTCTCCCCGCATCCCTTCCCCCCCCCGTCTCCCGCATCCCTCCCCCCCCCCGTCTCCCCGCATCCCTCCCCCCCGTCTCCCCTCATCCCTCCCCCCCGTCTCCCCGCATCCCTCCCCCCCCATCTCCCCGCATCCCTCCCCCCCCCGTCTCCCCGCATCCCTCCCCCCCCCGTCTCCCCGCATCCCTCCCCCCCCCGTCTCCCCGCATCCCTCCCCCCCCCGTCTCCCCGCATCCCTCCCCCCCCCCGTCTCCCCGCATCCCTCCCCCCCCCGTCTCCCCGCATCCCTCCCCCCCCCGTCTCCCCGCATCCCTCCCCGCATCCCTCCCCCCCCGTCTCCCGCATCCCTCCCCCCCCCGTCTCCCCGCATCCCTCCCCGCATCCCTCCCCCGCCCGTCTCCCCGCATCCCTCCCCCGCCCGTCTCCCCGCATCCCTCCCCCGCCCGTCTCCCCGCATCCCTCCCCCGCCCGTCTCCCCGCATCCCTCCCCCGCCCGTCTCCCCGCATCCCTCCCCCGCCCGTCTCCCCGCATCCCTTCCCCCCCCCCGTCTCCCCGCATCCCTCCCCCCCCCCCGTCTCCCCGCATCCCTCCCCCCCCCGTCTCCCCGCATCCCTCCCCCCCCCGTCTCCCGCATCCCTCCCCCCCCGTCTCCCCGCATCCCTTCCCCCCCGTCTCCCCGCATCCCTTCCCCCCGTCTCCCCGCATCCCTCCCCCCCCGTCTCCCCGCATCCCTCCCCCCCCGTCTCCCGCATCCCTCCCCCCCCCGTCTCCCCGCATCCCTCCCCCCCCCGTCTCCCCGCATCCCTCCCCCCCCGTCTCCCCGCATCCCTCCCCCCCCCCTCTCCCCGCTCTCCCCCCCCCCGTCTCCCCGCATCCCTCCCCCCCCCCGTCTCCCCGCATCCCTCCCCCCCCCCGTCTCCCCGCATCCCTCCCCCCCCCCGTCTCCCCGCATCCCTCCCCCCCCCCGTCTCCCCGCATCCCTCCCCCCCCGTCTCCCCGCATCCCTCCCCCCCCCCGTCTCCCCGCATCCCTCCCCCCCCCCCGTCTCCCCGTCTCCCCCCCCCCCCGTCTCCCCGCATCCCCCCCCCCGTCTCCCCGCATCCCTCCCCCCCCCCCGTCTCCCCGCATCCCTCCCCCCCCCGTCTCCCCGCATCCCTCCCCCCCGTCTCCCCGCATCCCTCCCCCCCCCGTCTCCCCGCATCCCTCCCCCCCCCGTCTCCCGGCATCCCTCCCCCCCCCGTCTCCCCGCATCCCTCCCCCCCCCGTCTCCCCGCATCCCTCCCCCCCCCGTCTCCCCGCATCCCTCCCCCCCCCGTCTCCCCGCATCCCTCCCCCCCCGTCTCCCCGCATCCCTCCCCCCCCCGTCTCCCCGCATCCCTCCCCCCCCGTCTCCCCGCATCCCTTCCCCCCCCCGTCTCCCCGCATCCCTCCCCCCCCCCCGTCTCCCCGCATCCCTCCCCCCCCGTCTCCCCTCATCCCTCCCCCCCCGTCTCCCCGCATCCCTCCCCCCCCATCTCCCCGCATCCCTCCCCCCCCCGTCTCCCCGCATCCCTCCCCCCCCCGTCTCCCCGCATCCCTCCCCCCCCCGTCTCCCCGCATCCCTCCCCCCCCCCGTCTCCCCGCATCCCTCCCCCCCCCGTCTCCCCGCATCCCTCCCCCCCCCGTCTCCCCGCATCCCTCCCCGCATCCCTCCCCCCCCCGTCTCCCCGCATCCCTCCCCCCCCCGTCTCCCCGCATCCCTCCCCGCATCCCTCCCCCGCCCGTCTCCCCGCATCCCTCCCCCGCCCGTCTCCCCGCATCCCTCCCCCGCCCGTCTCCCCGCATCCCTCCCCCGCCCGTCTCCCCGCATCCCTCCCCCGCCCGTCTCCCCGCATCCCTCCCCCGCCCGTCTCCCCGCATCCCTTCCCCCCCCCCGTCTCCCCGCATCCCTCCCCCCCCCCGTCTCCCCGCATCCCTCCCCCCCCGTCTCCCCGCATCCCTCCCCCCCCCGTCTCCCCGCATCCCTCCCCCCCCGTCTCCCCGCATCCCTCCCCCCCCGTCTCCCCGCATCCCTCCCCCCCCCGTCTCCCCGCATCCCTCCCCCCCCCGTCTCCCCGCATCCCTCCCCCCCCGTCTCCCCGCATCCCTTCCCCCCCCCCGTCTCCCCGCATCCCTCCCCCCCCCCCCGTCTCCCCGCATCCCTCCCCCCCCGTCTCCCCTCATCCCTCCCCCCCCGTCTCCCCGCATCCCTCCCCCCCCATCTCCCCGCATCCCTCCCCCCCCCCGTCTCCCGCATCCCTCCCCCCCCCGTCTCCCCGCATCCCTCCCCCCCCCGTCTCCCCGCATCCCTCCCCCCCCCCGTCTCCCCGCATCCCTCCCCCCCCCGTCTCCCCGCATCCCTCCCCCCCCCGTCTCCCCGCATCCCTCCCCGCATCCCTCCCCCCCCGTCTCCCCGCATCCCTCCCGCATCCCTCCCCCGCCCGTCTCCCCGCATCCCTCCCCCGCCCGTCTCCCCGCATCCCTCCCCCGCCCGTCTCCCGCATCCCTCCCCCGCCCGTCTCCCCGCATCCCTCCCCCGCCCGTCTCCCCGCATCCCTCCCCCGCCCGTCTCCCCGCATCCCTCCCCCGCCCGTCTCCCCGCATCCCTCCCCCGCCCGTCTCCCCGCATCCCTCCCCCGCCCGTCTCCCCGCATCCCTCCCCGCCCGTCTCCCCGCATCCCTCCCCCGCCCGTCTCCCCGCATCCCTCCCCCCCGGTCTCCCCGCATCCCTCCCCCGCCCGTCTCCCCGCATCCCTCCCCCGCCCGTCTCCCGCCTCCCCCGCCCGTCTCCCCGCATCCCTCCCCCGCCCGTCTCCCCGCATCCCTCCCCCGCCCGTCTCCCCGCATCCCTCCCCCGCCCGTCTCCCCGCATCCCTCCCCCGCCCCTCTCCCCGCATCCCTCCCCCGCCCCTCTCCCCGCATCCCTCCCCGCCCCTCTCCCCGCATCCCTCCCCGCCCTCTCCCCGCATCCCTCCCCCGCCCCTCTCCCCGCATCCCTCCCCCGCCCCTCTCCCCGCATCCCTCCCCCGCCCCTCTCCCGCATCCCTCCCCCGCCCCTCTCCCCGCATCCCTCCCCCGCCCCTCTCCCCGCATCCCTCCCCCGCCCCTCTCCCCGCATCCCTCCCCCGCCCCTCTCCCCGCATCCCTCCCCCGCCCCTCTCCCCGCATCCCTCCCCCGCCCCTCTCCCCGCATCCCTCCCCGCCCCTCTCCCCGCATCCCTCCCCCGCCCCTCTCCCCGCATCCCTCCCCCGCCCCTCTCCCCGCATCCCTCCCCCGCCCCTCTCCCCGCATCCCTCCCCCGCCCCTCTCCCCGCATCCCTCCCCCGCCCCTCTCCCCGCATCCCTCCCCCGCCCTCTCCCCGCCCCTCTCCCCGCATCCCTCCCCCGCCCCTCTCCCCGCATCCCTCCCCCGCCCCTCTCCCCGCATCCCTCCCCCGCCCCTCTCCCCGCATCCCTCCCCCGCCCCTCTCCCCGCATCCCTCCCCCGCCCCTCTCCCCGCATCCCTCCCCCGCCCCTCTCCCCGCATCCCTCCCCCGCCCCTCTCCCCGCATCCCTCCCCCGCCCCTCTCCCCGCATCCCTCCCCCGCCCTCTCCCCGCATCCCTCCCCCGCCCCTCTCCCCGCATCCCTCCCCCGCCCGTCTCCCCGCATCCCTCCCCCGCCCGTCTCCCCGCATCCCTCCCCCGCCCGTCTCCCCGCATCCCTCCCCCGCCCGTCTCCCCGCATCCCTCCCCGCCCGTCTCCCCGCATCCCTCCCCCGCCCGTCTCCCCGCATCCCTCCCCCGCCCGTCTCCCCGCATCCCTCCCCCGCCCGTCTCCCCGCATCCCTCCCCCGCCCGTCTCCCCGCATCCCTCCCCCGCCCGTCTCCCCGCATCCCTCCCCGCCCGTCTCCCCGCATCCCTCCCCCGCCCGTCTCCCCGCATCCCTCCCCCGCCCGTCTCCCCGCATCCCTCCCCCGCCCGTCTCCCCGCATCCCTCCCCCGCCCGTCTCCCCGCATCCCTCCCCCGCCCGTCTCCCCGCATCCCTCCCCCGCCCGTCTCCCCGCATCCCTCCCCCGCCCGTCTCCCCGCATCCCTCCCCCGCCCGTCTCCCCGCATCCCTCCCCCCGCCCGTCTCCCCACCCTCTCCACCCTTCCCCCACTCATTTACCCCCAATAGTGGGGCCCACCCAGTCCTGGGGGTCATTGCCCTTTTAAATGATCAGCGCCCTGCCGCAGTCACGTGGCCGGATGTGACTGACAGCCGCCCTGACCAATCAGCGCGCAGAGCTGATCCCCGCCCACCGCCCGGAGGCGGCCGGTTGGCCAATGCCCTGAACCCGGAAGCAGTTTCCCTCACCTCCAATCAGAGGCGGGAGAGCAGCTGGTGGCTGGTTAGTGGGGGTTATCACTAGTTAGTGGGGGGTTAACCAGTCAGTGCAGAGGGTTAGGGTCAGTGCTAGTTAATGTGGAGCTGGTGGAAGGTTGGTTAGTTCTAGCTAATGAAGGGTTGGTTAACTAGCCAGTGCAGTGGGTTATTGTGGGGTTAGTAACTAGTTAGAGATGTGTTGGTTACTAGATACTGAAGGGTTTACCATTACTGGTTAGTGAAGAGCTGGTAAACAGTGAAATGTTGATTAATATCAGATGGTAAAGGATTGGTTATTGGAGGTTAGGGGTTGATCTGTTAGTGAAGGGTTAATATGTAAGTAGTTAGTGAAGGGTTTGTTGTTACCAGTTAGAGAAGCGACAGAACCATTAGTGAAGGGTCAGTTATCACTAGTTAGGTAAGGGATTGTAACTAGAGGGTCAGTTATTACTAGTTAGAGAAGAGGTAGTAACTAGAGGGTCAGTTATTACTAGTTAGAGAAGGGGTAGTAACTAGAGGGTCAGTTATTACTAGCTAGCAAGGAGCAGGTGGATATCGGTTGGTGAAAGACCTTTCTATTGAAGACAGGCTCGATGTGGGAGCTGGTTAGTCAGGACCCGGTTAATGAGCAGTCAGAGATGTGTCAGTAGTTAGCAGGGCCGGTGAGCGAGTGAGTGTTTAGTTAGTGGAGCATTGGGAGTGACGAGCAGCCAGCGTGGCCCCTCCACCTGCAGAATGTCTGAACGAGAGGAGCGTAAGTACGTGGAGATCAGTAAGGAGTCGGTGAGGTTAATGGCGGAGAGCGTGGGTTTGGAGATTGGGGATGAGATCAGCTCTCTGCTGGCCCAGGACGTATGTTACCGGCTGCGGGAGACCACACAGGTAAGAGCGAGAGGACCAGCGGCGAGAGAGATTAACCGGTGAGGGGGGCATGGCACCCGTCCTGATAGGAGCGGTAACCAGCGGACGATATAACCAGCCGGCTCTCATCCTCTTACAGAACGGTGCCCAGTTTATGAAGCATTCCAAACGCAGGCGTCTGACGGTGGAAGACATTAACCGGGCTCTGCGTTGGGCCAACGTGGAGGTAGGTGTGGAGGAACGACTCGGGGGGGGGAGGGGCAGTGTAGGGGAACTGAGGCCAACGCTGTCAGAGGCACCCTCCCCACCAGACACAGTTAATGTGCTCGGTACAGTGCGGCACTCCCTCAGTACTGACCCTCTGACAGTGCGGCGCTCCCTCAGCACTGACCCTCTGACAGTGCGGCGCTCCCTCAGCACTGACCCTCTGACAGTGCGGCGCTCCCTCAGCACTGACCCTCTGACAGTGCGGCGCTCCCTCAGCACTGACCCTCTGACAGTGCGGCGCTCCCTCAGCACTGACCCTCTGACAGTGCGGCGCTCCCTCAGCACTGACCCTCTGACAGTGCGGCGCTCCCTCAGCACTGACCCTCTGACAGTGCGGCACTCCCTCAGCACTGACCCTCTGACAGTGCGGCGCTCCCTCAGCACGGACCCTCTGACAGTGCGGCACTCCCTCAGTACTGACCCTCTGACAGTGCAGCGCTCCCTCAGCACTGACCCTCTGACAGTGCGGCGCTCCCTCAGCACTGACCCTCTGACAGTGCGGCGCTCCCTCAGCACTGACCCTCTGACAGTGCGGCGCTCCCTCAGCACTGACCCTCTGACAGTGCGGCACTCCCTCAGTACTGACCCTCTGACAGTGCAGCGCTCCCTCAGCACTGACCCTCTGACAGTGCGGCACTCCCTCAGTACTGACCCTCTGACAGTGCAGCGCTCCCTCAGCACTGACCCTCTGACAGTGCGGCACTCCCTCAGCACTGACTTTCCCACAATGAAGCACTCCCTCAGCACTGACCCTCCCACAGTGTGGTGCTCCCTCAGTACTGACCCTCTGACAGTGCGGCGCCCCCTCAGTACTGACCCTCTGACAGTGCAGCACTCCCTCAGCACTGACCCTCTGACAGTGCGGCGCTCCCTCAGCACTGACCCTCTGACAGTGCGGCGCTCCCTCAGCACTGACCCTCTGACAGTGCGGCACTCCCTCAGCACTGACCCACTGATAGTGCGGCACTCCCTCAGCACTGACCCTCCGACAGTGCGGCGCTCCCTCGGTACTGACCCTCCCACAGTGCGGCGCTCCCTCGGCACTGACCCTCTGACAGTTCGGCACTCCCTCAGCGCTGACCCTCTGACAGTGCAGCGCTCCCTCGGCACTGACCCTCTGACAGTGCGGCACTCCCTCAGCACTGACCCTCTGACAGTGCGGAGCTCCCTCAGCACTGACCCTCTGACAGTGTGGCGCTCCCTCAGCACTGACCCTCTGACAGTGCGGCGCTCCCTCAGCACTGACCCTCTGACAGTGCGGCGCTCCCTCAGCACTGACCCTCTGACAGTGCGGCGCTCCCTCAGCACTGACCCTCTGACAGTGCGGCACTCCCTCAGCACTGACCCTCTGACAGTGCGGCACTCCCTCAGCACTGACCCTCTGACAGTGCGGCGCTCCCTCAGCACTGACCCTCTGACAGTGCGGCGCTCCCTCAGCACTGACCCTCTGACAGTGCGGCACTCCCTCAGTACTGACCCTCTGACAGTGCGGCACTCCCTCAGCACTGGCCCTCTGACAGTGCGGCGCTCCCTCAGCACTGACCCTCTGACAGTGCGGCACTCCCTCAGCACTGACCCTCTGACAGTGCGGCACTCCCTCAGCACTGACCCTCTGACAGTGCGGCGCTCCCTCAGCACTGACCCTCTGACAGTGCGGCGCTCCCTCAGCACTGACCCTCTGACAGTGCGGCACTCCCTCAGCACTGACCCTCTGACAGTGCGGCACTCCCTCAGCACTGACCCCCTGACAGTGCGGCGCTCCCTCAGCACTGACCCTCTGACCGTGCGGCGCTCCCTCAGCACTGACCCTCTGACACTGCGGCACTCCCTCAGCACTGACCCTCCGACAGTGCGGCACTCCCTCAGCACTGACCCTCTGACAGTGCAGCACTCCCTCAGCACTGACCCTCTGACAGTGCGGCACTCCCTCAGCACTGACCCTCTGGGCCGGTGACTCTGTGGGTGTTTTGTGTATCACTCAGCGTTGCTCTCACTGCCCAGTCCCTCTCTCTCTCTCTCTCTGCAGCCTGTGTGTGGTTACAATGCTGCTGATGCGCTGCCGTTCCGTGCTGTGAAAGAGGGAGAGCTGTTTGTGGTCGAGGATCGTGAGGTGAACCTGGTGGACCTGGCCCTCGCCACCAGCCTCCCCAAGAGCTGCGGAGAGACGGTGGTCCGAGGTAGGGAATGCTGGGCTGGAGACTGGCCCGGTGGAATGAGGGAGTCGGGGTGAAGTTTGTATCTGTTGCTATCTCTGATCTCTCTAACTCCTGGTCTCTGTGTTTGCTTCTCCAGTTCAGGTCTCTTACCTGGACAGCAGAGGGAATCAGGAGTCTCAGGGTGTGGGTGAGTATCCCTCTGGAACCTCAATTCTTTATTTAAACGGGCAGGTGTGTGGTTTCGCCCTCACCCTGCACCCGGCAGATCAGTATTCCCCGGCTGGACGGAAGAGAATCAAGAGAAGAACCAGACGGGGGGGGGTGTTAGAACATGGAACAGTCCAGCCCAGGAACAGTCCCTTCAGCCCACAGACTTATACTGAACCTGACACCAAACTAAACTAATCCCTCTGCCTGCCCTTGCCCCATATCCCTCGATTGCTCACACAGTCATGAGCTGATCTAAAAGCCCCTTAAACGCCCCCATCGTATCTGCCTGCACCACCACCCCTGGCAGCGTGTTCCAGACACCCACCACTCGCAGAGAACACTGACAGTGCAGGAGGAGGCCATTCGGCCCATCGAGTCTGCACCGGCCACAATCCCATCCAGGCCCATAACCCCATTTGTTAACCCCAGTTAGTTCCCCTGACACGATGGGGCAATTTACCATTTACCAATGCACCCTAACCCGCACGTCTTTCAGACTGTGGGAGGAAACCGGAGCACCCGGAGGAAACCCACGCAGACACGGGGAGAACGTGCAGACTCCACACAGACAGTGACCCGAGCCCCGGGGAATCGAACCCGGGTCCCTGGCGCTGTGAGGCAGCAGTGCTAACCCACTGTGTCACCGTGCTGCCCCGGGTCCCTGGCGCTGTGAGGCAGCAGTGCTAACCCACTGTGCCACCGTGCCGCCCCGGGTCCCTGGCGCTGTGAGGCAGCAGTGCTAACCCACTGTGCCACCGTGCTGCCCTGGGTCCCTGGCGCTGTGAGGCAGCAGTGCTAACCCACTGTGTCACCGTGCTGCCCCGGGTCCCTGGCGCTGTGAGGCAGCAGTGCTAACCCACTGTGCCACTGTGCTGCCCCGGGTCCCTGGTGCTGTGAGGCAGCAGTGCTAACCCACTGTGCCACCGTGCTGCCCCGGGTCCCTGGCACTGTGAGGCAGCAGTGCTAACCCACTGTGCCACCGTGCTGCCCCGGGTCCCTGGCGCTGTGAGACAGCAGCGCTAACCCACTGTGCCACCGTGCTGCCCCGGGTCCCTGGCACTGTGAGGCAGCAGTGCTAACCACTGTGTCACCGTGCTGCCCCGGGTCCCTGGCGCTGTGAGGCAGCAGTGCTAACCCACTGTGCCACCGTGCTGCCCCGGGTCCCTGGCGCTGTGAGACAGCAGCGCTAACCCACTGTGCCACCGTGCTGCCCCGGGTCCCTGGCACTGTGAGGCAGCAGTGCTAACCACTGTGTCACCGTGCTGCCCCGGGTCCCTGGCACTGTGAGGCAGCAGTGCTAACCCACTGTGCCACCGTGCTGCCCCGGGTCCCTGGCGCTGTGAGACAGCAGCGCTAACCCACTGTGCCACCGTGCTGCCCCGGGTCCCTGGCGCTGTGAGACAGCAGCGCTAACCCACTGTGCCACCGTGCTGCCCCGGGTCCCTGGCGCTGTGAGACAGCAGCGCTAACCCACTGTGTCACCGTGCTGCCCCGGGTCCCTGGCGCTGTGAGACAGCAGCGCTAACCCACTGTGTCACCGTGCTGCCCCGGGTCCCTGGCGCTGTGAGGCAGCAGTGCTAACCCACTGTGTCACCGTGCTGCCCCGGGTCCCTGGCACTGTGAGGCAGCAGTGCTAACCCACTGTGCCACCGTGCTGCCCCGGGTCCCTGGCGCTGTGAGGCAGCAGTGCTAACCACTGTGTCACCGTGCTCAGTCTAATAAACTTGCCCCTCACATCTCCTTTGAACTTTCCCCCTCTAATGTTCTTCATCCCCCTCGTATTAGACTCCGGGGAAAAGCTTCTGACTGACAACCCTATCCGCGCTGTGGGGTGGAGGGGGATGTTTTTTTGCGAGTTGTTGTGATCTGGAAGGCGCTCTCTGACAGGGCGGTGGAAGCAGATTCAACAGGAACTTTCAAAAGGGGGAATTGGAGATATTTGCAGGGCTGTGGGGAAAGAACGGGGGGAGGGAGACTAATTGGATAGATCTTTCAAAGAGCTAGCACAGGAAGGGTGGGCTGAATGACCTCCCCGGGGTGTGTGTGATTGTGTGGCCGGTGATGTTCCTCTTTGCGTTTGTTCCTCTCCAGTTCCGGTGGCCGTCTCCAGCCTCTCCGAGGACCTCCTGAAATATTACCAGCAAATCAGCAGAGCGGTGCTCGGAGACGACCATCAACTGATGAAGGTGAGGCAGCAGGCGGGAGGCTCCGATATCGGCATGTGTCTGTGCACCGATCAACCTCCTCATACCCTGTATCGAACTAACCCCGTGCTGTACCTGTCCTGGGAGTGTTTGATGGGGACAGTGTAGAGGGAGCTTTACTCTGTATCTAACCCCGTGCTGTACCTGTCCTGGGTGTGTTTGATGGGGACAGTGTAGAGGGAGCTTTACTCTGTATCTAACCCCGTGCTGTACCTGTCCTGGGAGTGTTTGATGGGGGACAGTGTAGAGAGAGCTTTACTCTGTATCTAACCCCGTGCTGTACCTGTCCTGGGAGTGTTTGATGGGGACAGTGTAGAGGGAGCTTTACTCTGTATCTAACCCCGTGCTGTACCTGTCCTGGGAGTGTTTGATGGGGGACAGTGTAGAGGGAGCTTTACTCTGTATCTAACCCCGTGCTGTACCTGTCCTGGGTGTGTTTGATGGGGACAGTGTAGAGGGAGCTTTACTCTGTATCTAACCCCGTGCTGTACCTGTCCTGGGAGTGTTTGATGGGGACAGTGTAGAGGGAGCTTTACTCTGTATCTAACCCCGTGCTGTACCTGTCCTGGGAGTGTTTGATGGGGACAGTGTAGAGGGAGCTTTACTCTGTATCTAACCTCGTGCTGTACCTGTCCTGGGAGTGTTTGATGGGGACAGTGTAGAGGGAGCTTCACTCTGTATCTGTTTGCTTCCAGGCCGCACTCCAGGACCTTCAGTCCAACTCGAAGGTTGCAGCTCTGCTCCCATACTTTGTCTACGTGGTCAGTGGGGTAAGTTCCCATCCTGTAACCGTCCCGGCCTCTGTCCGACCGTCCCGGCCTCTGTCCGACCGTCCCGGCCTCTGTCCGACCGTCCCGGCCTCTGTCCGACCGTCCCGGCCTCTGTCCGACCGTCCCGGCCTCTGTCCGACCGTCCCGGCCTCTGTCCGACCGTCCCGGCCTCTGTCCGACCGTCCCGGCCTCTGTCCGACCGTCCCGGCATCTGTCCGACCGTCCCGGCCTCTGTCCGACCGTCCCGGCCTCTGTCCGACCGTCCCGGCCTCTGTCCGACCGTCCCGGCCTCTGTCCGACCGTCCCGGCATCTGTCCGACCGTCCCGGCCTCGCCTTGCTCCAGCTGCCCTTCACATTACACCGTTCACTCACTGGATCCCACAGTGCGGCACTCCCTCAGCACTGACCCTCCGACAGTGCGGCGCTCCCTCAGCACTGACCCTCCCACAGTGCGGCGCTCCCTCAGCACTGACCCTCCCACAGTGCGGCGCTCCCTCAGCACTGACCCTCCCACAGTGCGGCGCTCCCTCAGCACTGACCCTCTGACAGTGCGGCGCTCCCTCAGCACTGACCCTCTGACAGTGCGGCGCTCCCTCAGCACTGACCCTCTGACAGTGCGGCGCTCCCTCAGCACTGACCCTCCCACAGTGCGGCGCTCCCTCAGCACTGACCCTCTGACAGTGCGGCGCTCCCTCAGCACTGATCCTCCCACAGTGCGGCGCTCCCTCAGCACTGACCCTCCCACAGTGCGGCGCTCCCTCAGTACTGACCCTCTGACAGTGCGGCGCGCCCTCAGCACTGACCCTCTGACAGTGCGGCACTCCCTCAGCACTGACCCTCTGACAGTGCGGCACTCCCTCAGTACTGACCCTCTGACAGTGCGGCACTCCCTCAGCACTGACCCTCCGACAGTGCGGCACTCCCTCAGTACTGACCCTCTGACAGTGCGGCACACCCTCAGCACTGACCCTCCGACAGTGCGGCACTCCCTCAGCACTGACCCTCTGACAGTGCGGCGCTCCCTCAGTACTGACCCTCTGACAGTGCGGCACTCCCTCAGCACTGACCCTCTGACAGTGCGGCACTCCCTCAGCACTGACCCTCTGACAGTGCGGCACTCCCTCAGCACTGACCCTCTGACAGTGCGGCACTCCCTCAGTACTGACCCTCTGACAGTGCGGCACTCCCTCAGCACTGACCCTCTGACAGTGCGGCACTCCCTCAGTACTGACCCTCTGACAGTGCGGCACTCCCTCAGCACTGACCCTCCGACAGTGCGGCACTCCCTCAGCACTGACCCTCTGACAGTGCGGCACTCCCTCAGCACTGACCCTCCGACAGTGCGGCACTCCCTCAGCACTGACCCTCTGACAGTGCGGCACTCCCTCAGCACTGACCCTCTGACAGTGCGGCACTCCCTCAGCACTGACCCTCTGACAGTGCGGCACTCCCTCAGCACTGACCCTCTGACAGTGCGGCGCTCCCTCAGCACTGACCCTCTGACAGTGCGGCACTCCCTCAGCACTGACCCTCTGACAGTGCGGCACTCCCTCAGTACTGACCCTCTGACAGTGCGGCACTCCCTCAGCACTGATCCTCCCACAGTGCGGCGCTCCCTCAGCACTGACCCTCCCACAGTGCGACGCGCTCTCAACACTGACCCTCCCACAGTGCGGCGCTCCCTCAGCACTGACCCTCTGACAGTGCGGCGCTCCCTCAGCACTGACCCTCTGACAGTGTCCAGCCCCCTCAGCACTGACCCTCTGACAGTGCGGCACTCCCTCAGCACTGACCCTCTGACAGTGCGGCACTCCCTCAGCACTGACCCTCCGACAGTGCGGCACTCCCTCAGCACTGACCCTCCGACAGTGCGGCACTCCCTCAGCACTGACCCTCTGACAGTGCGGCACTCCCTCAGCACTGACCCTCTGAGTGTGTGGCACTCCCTCAGCACTGACCCTCCCACAGTGCGGCGCTCCCTCAGCACTGAACCTCCCACAGTGCGGCACTCCCTCAGCACTGACCGTCTGACAGTGCGGCACTCCCTCAGCACCGACCCTCCCACAGTGCGGCACACCCTCAGCACTGACCGTCTGACAGTGTGGCACTCCCTCAGCACCAACCCTCCCACAGTGCGGTGCTCCCTCAGCACTGACCCTCCCACAGTGCGGCGTCCCTCAGCACTGACCCTCCCACAGTGCGGCGCTCCCTCAGCACTGACCCTCCCACAGTGCGGCGCTCCCTCAGCACTGACCCTCCCTCAGCACCGACCCTCCCTCAGCACTGACCCTCCCACAGTGCGGCGCTCCCTCAGCACCGACCCTCCCACAGTGCGGCGCTCCCTCAGCACCGACCCTCCCACTGTGCGGCGCTCCCTCAGCACTGACCCTCCCACAGTGCAGCACTCCCTCAGCACTGACCCTCGCACAGTGCGGCGTCCCTCAGCACTGACCCTCCCACAGTGCGGCACCCCCTCAGCACTGACCCTCCCACAGTGCGGCGCTCCCTCAGCACCGACCCTCCCACAGTGCGGCGCTCCCTCAGCACCGACCCTCCCACAGTGCGGCGCTCCCTCAGCACTGACCCTCCCACAGTGTGGCGCTCCCTCGGCACTGACCCTCCCACAGTGTGGCGCTCCCTCAGCACCGACCCTCCCACAGTGCAGAGCTCCCTCAGCACTGACGCTCCCTCAGCACTGACCCTCCCACAGTGCGGCGCTCCCTCAGCACTGACCCTCCCACAGTGTGGCGCTCTCTCAGCACTGACCCTCCCACAGTGCGGCGCTCCCTCAGCACTGACCCTCCCACAGTGCGGCGCTCCCTCAGCACTGACCCTCCCACAGTGTGGAGGTCCGTCAGCACTGACCCTCCCACAGTGCGGCGCTCCCTCAGCGCCGACCTTGTGATAGGGTGATCCGCCCACTCTCACAGTGATGTCCTTTCTCTCTGGTTAACAGGTTAAGTCAGTGAGCCATGACCTGGAGCAGTTAACTCGGCTGCTGCATATTGTAAAGAGTTTGATCCAGAATCCCTACCTCTACCTGGGCACCTACATCAAGAGCCTTGTGTCCAGTGTGATGTACTGTATCCTGGAACCTCTGGCTGCCTCCATCAACCCCCTCAACGACCACTGGACACTGCGAGACTACGCTGCCTTACTGCTGAGCCACACATTCCGGTAAGCCCCTTCCCAGCTGCCCAGACTAGAATGAGGCCATTCAGCCCATCCTTCCTGTGCTAGCAACTCCGATTGTGGGATACAGAGACCGGGACTGTGCGCAGTAACTCCGAGTGTGGGATAGGGAGACCGGGACTGTGCGCAGTAACTCCGAGTGTGGGATAGGGAGACCGGGACTGTGCGCAGTAACTCCGAGTGTGGGATAGGGAGACCGGGACTGTGCGCAGTAACTCCGAGTGTGGGATACGGAGACCGGGACTGTGCGCAGTAACTCCGAGTGTGGGGATACGGAGACCGGGACTGTGCGCAGTAACTCCGAGTGTGGGATAGGGAGACCGGGACTGTGCGCAGTGACTCCGAGTGTGGGGATAGGGAGACCGGGACTGTGCGCAGTAACTCCGAGTGTGGGGATACGGAGACCGGGACTGTGCGCAGTAACTCCGAGTGTGGGGATACGGAGACCGGGACTGTGCGCAGTAACTCCGAGTGTGGGGATACGGAGACCGGGACTGTGCGCAGTAACTCCGAGTGTGGGGATACGGAGACCGGGACTGTGCGCAGTAACTCCGAGTGTGGGGATAGGGAGACCGGGACTGTGCGCAGTAACTCCGAGTGTGGGGATAGGGAGACCGGGACTGTGCGCAGTAACTCCGAGTGTGGGGATAGGGAGACCGGGACTGTGCGCAGTAACTCCGAGTGTGGAGATAGGGAGACCGGGACTGTGCGCAGTAACTCCGAGTGTGGGGATAGGGAGACCGGGACTGTGCGCAGTTCGATATGCTGTGATCTGACGGGTTTGATGTGTTCTCTGACAGGTGGCACAGTGATTTAGTGAGCTGCCTCTACCACCAGATTCTACTGACTCTACAGAAAGTGCTGATCGACCCTGTTCGACCTCTGTGCTCCCACTATGGAGCGTTGGTGGGACTACACGCTCTGGGCTGGAAGGTGAGGAGGTCAAACTGCTCGACACTGTCCCCATCAAACACCCCCAGGACAGGTACAGCACGGGGTTAGATACAGAGTAAAGCTCCCTCTACACTGTCCCCATCAAACACTCCCAGGACAGGTACAGCACGGGGTTAGATACAGAGTAAAGCTCCCTCTACACTGTCCCCCATCAAACACTCCCAGGACAGGAACAGCACGGGGTTAGATACAGAGTAAAGCTCCCTCTACACTGTCCCCATCAAACACTCCCAGGACAGGTACAGCACGGGGTTAGATACAGAGTAAAGCTCCCTCTACACTGTCCCCCATCAAACACTCCCAGGACAGGTACAGCACGGGGTTAGATACAGAGTAAAGCTCCCTCTACACTGTCCCCCATCAAACACTCCCAGGACAGGAACAGCACGGGGTTAGATACAGAGTAAAGCTCCGTCTACACTGTCCCCCATCAAACACTCCCAGGACAGGTACAGCACGGGGTTAGATACAGAGTAAAGCTCCCTCTACACTGTCCCCATCAAACACTCCCAGGACAGGTACAGCACGGGGTTAGATACAGAGTAAAGCTCCCTCTACACTGTCCCCCATCAAACACTCCCAGGACAGGTACAGCACGGGGTTAGATACAGAGTAAAGCTCCCTCTACACTGTCCCCCATCAAACACTCCCAGGACAGGTACAGCACGGGGTTAGATACAGAGTAAAGCTCCCTCTACACTGTCCCCATCAAACACTCCCAGGACAGGTACAGCACGGGGTTAGATACAGAGTAAAGCTCCCTCTACACTGTCCCTCATCAAACACTCCCAGGACAGGTACAGCACGGGGTTCGATACAGAGTAAAGCTCCCTCTACACTGTCCCCCATCAAACACTCACAGGACAGGTACAGCACGGGGTTAGATACAGAGTAAAGCTCCCTCTACACTGTCCCCATCAAACACTCCCAGGACAGGTACAGCACGGGGTTAGATACAGAGTAAAGCTCCCTCTACACTGTCCCCCATCAAACAATCCCAGGACAGGTACTGCACGGGGTTAGATACAGAGTAAAGCTCCCTCTACACTGTCCCCAATCAAACACTCCCAGGACAGGTACAGCACGGGGTTAGATACAGAGTAAAGCTTCCTCTGCACTGTCCCCCATCAAACACTCCCAGGACAGGTACAGCACGGGGTTAGATACAGAGTAAAGCTTCCTCTACACTGTCCCTCATCAAACACTCCCAGGACAGGTACAGCACGGGGTTAGATACAGAGTAAAGCTCCCTCTACACTGTCCCTCATCAAACACTCCCAGGACAGGTACAGCACGGGGTTCGATACAGAGTAAAGCTCCCTCTACACTGTCCCCCATCAAACACTCACAGGACAGGTACAGCACGGGGTTAGATACAGAGTAAAGCTCCCTCTACACTGTCCCCATCAAACACTCCCAGGACAGGTACAGCACGGGGTTAGATACAGAGTAAAGCTCCCTCTACACTGTCCCCCATCAAACAATCCCAGGACAGGTACTGCACGGGGTTAGATACAGAGTAAAGCTCCCTCTACACTGTCCCCCATCAAACACTCCCAGGACAGGTACAGCACGGGGTTAGATACAGAGTAAAGCTTCCTCTGCACTGTCCCCCATCAAACACTCCCAGGACAGGCACAGCATGGGGTTAGATACAGAGTAAAGCTTCCTCTGCACTGTCCCCCATCAAACACTCCCAGGACAGGTACAGCACGGGGTTAGATACAGAGTAAAGCTCCCTCTTCATTGTCCCCATCAAACACTCCCAGGACAGGTACAGCACGGGGTTAGATACAGAGTAAAGCTCCCTCTGCACTGTCCCCATCAAACAATCCCAGGACAGGCACAGCACGGGGTTAGATACAGAGTAAAGCTCCCTCTACACTGCCCCCATCAAACACTCCCAGGACAGGTACAGCACGGGGTTAGATACAGAGTAAAGCTCCCTCTACACTGTCCCCCATCAAACAATCCCAGGACAGGCACTGCACGGGGTTAGATACAGAGTAAAGCTTCCTCTACACTGGCCCCCATCAAACACTCCCAGGACAGGTACAGCATGGGGTTAGATACAGAGGAAAGCTCCCTCTACACTGTCCCCATTAAACACTCCCAGGATAGGTACAGCACGGGGTTAGATACAGAGTAAAGCTCCCTCTACACTGTCCCCATCAAACACTCCCAGGACAGGTACAGCACGGGGTTAGATACAGAGTAAAGCTCCCTCTACACTGTCCCCCATCAAACACTCCCAGGACAGGTACAGCACGGGGTTAGATACAGAGTAAAGCTCCCTCTACACTGTCCCCCATCAAACACTCCCAGGACAGGTACAGCACGGGGTTAGATACAGAGTAAAGCTCCCTCTACACTGTCCCCATCAAACACTCCCAGGACAGGTACAGCACGGGGTTAGATACAGAGTAAAGCTCCCTCTACACTGTCCCTCATCAAACACTCCCAGGACAGGTACAGCACGGGGTTCGATACAGAGTAAAGCTCCCTCTACACTGTCCCCCATCAAACACTCACAGGACAGGTACAGCACGGGGTTAGATACAGAGTAAAGCTCCCTCTACACTGTCCCCATCAAACACTCCCAGGACAGGTACAGCACGGGGTTAGATACAGAGTAAAGCTCCCTCTACACTGTCCCCCATCAAACAATCCCAGGACAGGTACTGCACGGGGTTAGATACAGAGTAAAGCTCCCTCTACACTGTCCCCAATCAAACACTCCCAGGACAGGTACAGCACGGGGTTAGATACAGAGTAAAGCTTCCTCTGCACTGTCCCCCATCAAACACTCCCAGGACAGGTACAGCACGGGGTTAGATACAGAGTAAAGCTTCCTCTACACTGGCCCCCATCAAACACTCCCAGGACAGGTACAGCACGGGGTT
>NW_027593883.1:0-25386 GCF_964213995.1 Mustelus asterias | reverse complement strand
CACCGTGGGACTTGGATGTCCAGAGGGGTTTGTGTTGGGGCCACTGTTGTGTAGCGTATAGGGGCTGAAGGGATATGGGGGAGGGGGTTGGGGGGAGATTCGGATATTGAATTCGATGATCAGCCATGATCAAAATGAATGGGGGAGCAGGCTCGAAGGGCTGAATGGCCTCCTCCTGCTTCGAGTTTCTACATTTGAGATTTTTTTCCCCCCCTCAGGACCTCGTCTTGAAGGTCAAGTTAACAGGGGGGTTGGAGTTTAAGAGCCGTGGGGTTATGCTGCAACTGTACAGGACCTTGGTGAGACCACATTTGGAATATTGTGTGCAGTTCTGGTCACCTCACTATAAGAAGGATGTGGAAGCGCTGGAAAGAGTGCAGAGGAGATTTACCAGGATGCTGCCTGGTTTGGAGGGTAGGTCTTATGAGGAAAGGTTGAGGGAGCTAGGGCTGTTCTCTCTGGAGCAGAGGAGGCTGAGGGGAGACTTAATAGAGGTTTATAAAATGATGAAGGGGATAGATAGAGTGAATGTTCAAAGACTATTTCCTCGGGTGGATGGAGCTATTACAAGGGGGCATAACTATAGGGTTCATGGTGGGAGATACAGGAAGGATATCAGAGGTAGGTTCTTTACGCAGAGAGTGGTTGGGGTGTGGAATGGACTGCCTGCAGTGATAGTGGAGTCAGACACTTTAGGAATATTTAAGCGGTTATTGGATAGGCACATGGAGCACACCAGGATGATAGGGAGTGGGATAGCTTGATCTTGGTTTCAGATAAAGCTCGGCACAACATCGTGGGCCGAAGGGCCAGTTCTGTGCTGTACTGTTCTATGTTCTATGTAAGTCTTCGATTCCCCTTGGCAATAAGCTTGGCGTTGTGTAGCGCGCTTACCCCCAGCCACACATGTCTCAACTCAGGACGTACGACTGAAGCTTCAGGATCTTGGTTTCCAACCCAGTACTGTCTGCTCCGGTAGATAATCCCACAGTTTGGACATTCCAGTACGTACCTAAGAAGAGAATTAAAACAAGGGTCTGTTTCGATGCTGTAAACCTCGATGACTCTATGATGTCAAGAACACCAGTAAAGCTATCCACCCATCGCCATTCCCGTTTTAACATTTTATTTCTCACTTCCCTCTGTTTGTCTTCACGATCATTCAGAAATCCGAATGCAGGAAAGACGCCCTGACATTGGGAGCAGACGTGGTCAATAAAGGATTGGATCGAATCCGGGAACTGTGAATCAGGTGATGGTGGTTAAGGGTTGCCGGGTGGACTTTGGAAAATCGTGGGAGGTCGGGAAGATGGGAGAAGGAGGGGGAGAGGAGTTCTGCCGACTCCGAGGAGAGGGGAGAGTCAGTAAACATTGAGTTCAACACTCCCCGTGATGATGGAGGAACGGAAGACTTGCATTTGTATAGCGCCTTTGACCCGGAGATGTCCCAAAGTGCTTTGCCGTCACGACGGAGGACATTTGGGTGCGGTGACTGTTTGTAATGTTGGGAACGGGGCCGCTAAAGTGCGCACAGCAAGATCCCAATAAAACCGCACTGTACACAGCAAGATCCCAGAAAATGGCAGTGTGCAGAGCAAGATCCCAGAAAACTGCATTGTGAGAAGTGTTTTTTTTTCGAAAAAGGGGATTGATTGAAGGCTAAACATTGAACAGGAGTGAGACACCACCGCCCCTCCCCCCCCACTCCCCAACCGAAAAGGGCAGAGGGGACCCTGAGTTTAAGGTTTTCTCCAGAATGTGAGGTCCCCGGCAATGCAGCACTCCCGCACCAGGCAGGAGAAAGGATTTGAGATTCGGCGTCGTCCCACGGGGAGATCGAGGGCAGGGTGGGAGGCGAAAGGTACTGGAGGAAAGGCGAGCGCCGCCTCTTCCGTCTGTGCAAGGGGGCAGCTATTCGACTGGGGGAGGGGGGGGGGTCTTGCACTCCCACTCCTACCCTGCCCAGCTGACCCCATTCTCCACCAGCGATGATGGCAGTCACTCACCCCGACCAAGCGTACGTGGCAAGACCGAACCACTTGCTGTCTGTCGATGCCGAGGTTTTGGGATTCACAGCAACCTCCAAGCCCCGCTCGTAGCACACCTGGGTCAGAGCAGAGAGAGGGTTCAGAACTCAGCACTGCCACCTCTCCCTCCCTCTCACCATGGGCTTACACTCCATCCATTAGTACCTGGGTGGAGGAGGCCATTCAGCCCTTCGAGCCTGCTCCACCATTCAATAAGACTCTGGCTGATCTGGTGATCCATTTTGCCATCCCGCCCTCCCTGAGTCCAAAGCACAGGCTTCTCTTGCAGAAACTGATAGAGAACACAGGCCAGGAAAATACATCTGCTTCCCCTGCCTTGTTGCATAAAAAATACTCACCATCCGGAATTGGAAATCTATCGCCGCTCCTTCACTGCCACTGGGTCAAAACCCTGGAACTCCCTAACAGCGCTGTGGCTGTACCTACACGATGTGGAGATGCCGGCGTTGGACTGGGGTAAGCACAGTAAGAAGTCTCACAACACCAGGTTAAAGTCCAACAGGTTTATTTGGTAGTAAATACAATAAGCTTTCGGAGCACTGCTCCTTCGTCAGATGGAGTGGAGAACAGAGACCACTCCATCTGACGAAGGGGCATTGCTCCGAAAGCTTATGGTATTTGCTACCAAATAAACCTGTTGGACTTTAACCTGGTGTTGTGAGACTTCTTACTGTGCTGTACCTACACCACAGGGACTGCAGCGGGTTCAAGAAGGCAGCTCACCACCACCTTCTCAAGGGACAATTAGAATCCCTACAGTGCAGAGGGTTGACCATTTAGCCCCTCAAGTCTGCATCGACTCTCCGAAAGAGCATCTTACCAGGCCCTCCCCGCCCCCATTACCCATATGAGGTGGCACGGTGGTTAGCACTGCTGCTTCACAGTGCCAGGGATCTGGGTTTGATTCCCAGTTTGGGTCACTGTCTGTGTGGAGTCTGCACATTCTCCCCGTGTCTGCGTGGGTTTCCTCCGGGTGCTCCGGTTTCCTCCCACAGTCTGAAAGATGTGCTGGTTAGGTGCTAAATTCTCCCTCAGTGTACCCGAACAGGCGCCGGAGTGTGGCGACTAGGGGATTTTCACAGTCACTTCATTGCAGTGTTAATGTAAGCCGACTTGTGACACTAATAAATAAACTTGAAATTTAAACTAAACTAACCTGTGTATTTAGCATGGCCAATTCATTTAACCTACACATCTTTGGACACTAAGGGGCAATTTAGCATGGCCAATCCAACTAACCTACACATCTTTGGACTGTGGGAGGAAACCAGAGCACCCGGGGGAAACCCACGCAGACACGGGGAGAATGTGCAAACTCTGCACAGACAGTGACCCGAGGCCGGAATTGAACCCGGGTCCCTGGCGCTGTGAAGCAGCAGCAGGATTGAATAAATAATTACATTTAAAAATCTTCCTCCTCTTGCTAATGATTCTTTGGATAATTCTCTTCAATCCTGGGCCCTCTGGTTTTGACCTTCCCACTTTCCGGAAACTTATTCACTCTTATCAAAAATCCCTCACATCTTTGAAAGCCCCTCTACTCAATCTCTGACCGCCCCTGCTCCAGGGAGATGGTGTAGTGGGTACACCACTAACCCGAGGCCCAAAGGGCTAATCCTCTGGGGGTCCAAATCTCATCACTGCTGGAATTTAAATTCAACGAATAAAAGTCTGGAATTGAGAGCCAGTCTCAGTAACGGTGACCGTGAAACTGTTGTCGATTGTCCCATCTGGTTCCTTCAGGGAAGGAAATCTGCCGTCCTTACCCGGTCTGGCCTACTTGTGACTCCAGAGCCACAGCAATGTGGTTGACTCTCAAATGCCCCTCTGAAATGGCCCAACGGGGACACCCAGTTCAAGGGGCGATTAGGGGATGGGCAATAAACTCTGGCCGAGCCATCGCAGGAACGAATGTAGAATGGAGAGTGGCCTTACCCTGCAGATCAGCACCTTGTTGTTGTACTGGTGTGTGTATCGACACCGCCTCTTCGCTGTGTGAGCGACATTCTCCTTCAGATGGTTCATATTCCGGGTACAGCGTGCCCTGCAATAATAACAAGAACAGTAACATTTCCTCTCTGCACCTCATTCACCGCAACACTCGGTGACTGTCTGATTTGATTTATTATTGTCACATGTATTAACATACAGTGAAAAGTATTGTTTCTCGCGCGCTATACAGACAAAGCATACCGTTCATAGAGAAGGAAAGGAGAGAGTGCAGAGTGTAGTGTTACAGTCACAGCTAGGGTGTAGGGAAACCCACGCAGACACTTAATGAAGAAATATCTTTGTTAAAGAGCTTAAGAGAGTTAGAATGAAGTTTTAGAAGCACAGAATGAGTGTAAAAGATAGAATTTGAGCGAATGCTGGGCACAGCTCGCAAGAAGTTGCCTCACTCCAATGCCATCTTAGACCATAAGGCATAGGAGCGGAAGTAAGGCCATTCGGCCCATCGAGTCCACTCCACCATTCAATCATGGTTGATTTCAACTCCAATTACCCGCTCTCTCCCCATAGCCCTTATAGCTCTTGGACGTCATGTTGGGAGCAGTGCAGATTTACGGGATATTGTCAAGTTTTGGCGAGGAGGATAGGATTGGGTGGGTTTCGATTGTTTCCTTTGGAAATGAGGAGGCTGATCCTCGAATCCCTGCAGTGCAGAGGGAGGCCATTCAGCCCATCAAATCTGTGCTGACTGTCCGAGCATCTTACCCAGGCCCTTAACTCCATGTATTGATCCCGCTAATCCATCTAACCTTTATACCTTTGGACACTAAGAGGCAATTTAGCATGGTCAATTCACCTAATCTGCACATCTTTGGAGTGTGGGAGGAAACCGGAGCACCCGGAGGAAACCCACGCAGACATGGGGAGAACGTGCAGACTCCACATAGACAGTGACCCAAGGCTGGAATCAAACCCGGGTCCCTGGCGCCGTGAGACAGCAGTGCTAACCACTGTGCCACCCCAAGTGATTTAAAAAAAAACTGTGATGAGGGTTTCTGCCTCAAGAAACACTTGAGGGCGGCACAGTGGTTAGCACTGCTGCCTCACAGCGCCAGGGACCCGGATTCGATTCCGGCCTTGGGTTACTGTCTGTGTGGAGTCTGCACATTCTCCCCGTGTCTGCGTGGGTTTCCGGTTTCCTCCCACAGTCTGAAAGATATGCAGGTTGACTGACCATGCTAAATTGCCCCTTAGTGTCCCAGGACGTGTAGGTTAAAGGGATTAGCAAGATAAATATGTAGGGTTACGGGGATAGAGGCTGGGTGGAATTGTCAGTGCAGACTCGATGGGCTGAATGGCCTCCTTCTGCACTGTAGCAATTCTATGTTCTGCCTCCTCATTTCCAAAGATGAGATTGGCCGAGACTTTCCACAAAACTCCCTGCTCCCTCAGGGAAATATTAACTGTCGAATAGACAGCACCGAGTTAAGAGTGAAACATCCTGTCGGAGTGTACCAAAGTCAGTTTGCTTCCTTGATGAATACTCGTGGGACATTCACGCACATGGTAGAGGGATAAAAGGTAATGAACTGCTGCGATAATCTCTATTTAACCCTCCGGAATCTTGCCAAGACACAGGCTGTCGAAGTTTTTCAACTTGCACTCATCAGGACTGTAATAAGTCCTCGGTGGCGGAAGTCGCTTCCCCAAGATTCCTTTATTTACAAGATCCAACAACGCTACACCGAGTGCTCTCGGTCTGCAGGCTCCACCCGGAGTGCCAGAGGAACTGACACTCCTGTTTCAGTACAGAGCATGGGGCTATCTGATTGGACTATCAATTTGGCCCTTACTCGGAGTTCATATTCAAGCATAGATGTTTACAGCATGGAAACAGGCCCTTCGGCCCAACTTGTCCACGCTGCCCTTTCTTTTTTAAAAACCCCTAAGCTAGTCCCAATTGCCCGCATTTGGCCCATATCCCTCTATACCCATCTTATCCATGTAACTGTCTAAATGCTTTTTAAAAGACAAAATTGTACCCGCCTCTACTACTACTACTGGCAGCTTGTTCCAGACACTCACCCCCTCTGTGAGAAAAAATGGCCCCTCTGGACCCTTTTGTATCTCTCCCCTCTCACCTTAAACCTATGCCCTCTAGTTTTAGACTCCCCTACCTTTGGGAAAAGATATTGACTATCTAGCTGATCTGTGCCCCTCATTATTTTATAGACCTCTATAAGATCACCCCTCAGCCTCCTACGCTCCAGAGAAAAATGTCCCAGTCTTTCCAGCCTCTCCTTATAATTCAAACCATCAAGTCCTGGTAGCATCCTAGTAAATCTTTTCCGCACTCTTTCTAGTTTAATAATATCCTTTCTATAAGCCTTTAATATAATCCTTTCTATAAGCAGGCCAACCTCAATGGCCTGGTTAAAAATCATTACAAAGACAAACACAAGAATACCAAATTTCAAAACAACCAATCACAACAATTTATACTACGGGAGAAAAGGACGGTGATTGGTCAGCAAGTCAGCTCTGATTGGCTGTGACCCCCGCCATGTCTCAGATTGGGGGAGGGGAGGGGGGGGGGTGATATGATGTCGAGCTTGTCCAAGGTTTTGCAACAGTGACCTCTACCTCACTGCTAGAGGAGTGCGGAAAGTGGAGGTCCCACCCGGAAGGCGTTGGGGGTGGGGGGTAGCTCTTCAGTGGAGTGGGGTTCAGAGGAACAAGTGGACCAATTCCCCCCCCCCCACCCCACCCCGAGGACGTCACTCACCCACAGCTGAGGCAGACATTGGAGCAGCTGAAATATTCATCGGGGAAGAATGAGCTGGTCGCAATTTGGTCATCTGTTATCTCTCCATTAAACCTCATACTCAGAGCCTGAGGGAGGGAGAAAACACACAGAGCACTGAGTCACAGATAGAAACACACATTCTTAAAGCCCCTTTGACAACCTCAGCATCTCCCACGTGCTCTACACTTAATGAAGCATTTCATTTTTGTCACATAGAACCGTCAGAATCCCGACAGTGCAAATGGAGGCCATTCGGCCCATCAAATTTAAGTTTAAGTTCATTTATAAGCTTCACAAGTCGGCTTACATTAACACTGCAATGAAGTTACTGTGAAAATCCCCGAGTGGCCACACTAGACTTAGAGGACATGAGGTTTGGATTTTATAAGTTTGAACATTTTACAGGAGAGAAAGATCAAGGAAAGTGGAGAGATTTGTACTTTAGTGATTGTGGTAAGTAATGTGTTGAGGCAAGGTACTGTAATCTTTTCCACCCAGCTGCTATATCATGAGGATTGTTGTGTCGGAGAGCAGATTTGGAGTTCAGAAGGAGCAAGAAGCAAAAGTTCAGAGTGCAGAGACCAGAGCAGCAGAAGAGGGTAACAACAAGTTTTTAAAGTTAAAGTTTATTTATTAGTGTCGCAAGTAAGGCTTGCATTAACACTGCAATGCAGTTACTGTGAAAATCCCCTAGTCGCCACACTCCGGCGCCTGTTCGGGTACACTGAGGGAGAATTTAGCACCTAACCGGCACGTCTCTCGGACTGTGGGAGGAAACCGGAGCACCCGGAGGAAACCCACGCAGACACGGGGAGAAGGTGCAGACTCCACACAGACAGTGACCCAGGCCGGGAATCGAACCCAGGCCCCTGGTGCTGTGAGGCGGCAATGCTAACCACTGTGCCACCATGTGTAGTCACTGTTGTTACGTAGAAAATGCAGCCGCCAACTTTTGCACAGCAAGATCCCACAAGTAGTAAATGGATTGTCATGTTTAAGTGACAGTGTTTGAGGGATAAATATTGGTCCCAGGACACTGGGGGTGGGGGGAGATCTCTCCCACTCTTCATAGAATCCCGACAGTGCAGAAGGAGGCCATTCAGCCCATCAAGCCTGCACCGACCACAATCCCAGTCAGGCTCTTCCTCGATACAATCACCGAGGCATCTTTCACATCTGTCTGAAGACAGGGACCTCCGCTGAACATCTGGTCGGAAAGACAGCTGCCTCAGGCAGTGCAGCACTCCCTCTGTACTCATAGAATCATTATAGAATCCCGACAGTGCAGAAGGAGGTCATTCGGCCCATCGAGCCTGCACCGACCACAATCCCACCCAGGCCCTATCCCCATAACCCAATGCATATACCCTGGCTAGTCCCTCTGACACTAAGGGGCAATTTAGCACGGCCAATCCACCTAACCCGCACATCTTTGGAGTGTGGGAGGAAACCCACGCAGGCATGGGGAGAATGTACAGATTCCACACAGACAGTCACCCGAGTCGGGAATCGAGCTCAGGTCCCTGGTGCTGTGAGGCAGCAGTGCTAACCACTGTGCCACCGTGCCACCCTAATAAAGTTACTGAGAAAATCCCCTAGTCACCACACTCCGGCGCCTGTTCGGGTACACTGAGGGAGAATTTAGCATGGCCAATGCACCCTAACCAGCATATATTTGAACCATGGGAGGAAACCGGAGCACCCGGAGGAAACCCACGCAGACACGGGGAGAACGTGCAGACTCCGCACAGACAGTGACCCAAGCCGGGAATCGAACCCGGTTCCCTGGCGCTGTGAGACCGCAGTGCTAACCACTGGGCCGCCGTGATGGCAATAATGTTTATTTATGAGTGTTAAAAGTAGGCTTACATTAACACTGCAATGAAATTACTGTGAAAATCCCTTAGTGGCCACACTCCGGCGCCTGTTTGGGTGCACTGAGGGAGAATTTAGCATGGCCAATGCACCCTAACCAGCACTGCACTGTGGGACTAGGAATCTCGGCTGAGAGGAGGGCCTTGAACCCATGACCTGGAGGGGTCAGGGAGTTGAGTCACAACCCCGCCCCCCCCCCCCCCCCCGAGGTCATACATGACACCTTCCTGCTCAAGTCCCCCAGAACGGGAGGCCATTCAGCCCTTCTCGCTCGTGTGGACGTCGGTGGAGTTGTGCTATTGGTCCCCACCCCCGCCAGTGTTACCTTCAGCACATTGTAGACGATGGCGGGTGGTCTCCGAGAGCGGGTCGAGGTGTTACCAGTCCGTTGGCGGACCATCTCCAGGAAGCCGCTGAAGTTGGTGGGTGGCACCGTCGTCCTGGTGCCAACGTACTCGATGGAGTTGAAAGCTTCGATGCTTAAACCCAGCTGGTGGAACCTCTTCTGGAGCAGCTGCTCGGCGCCCCCTGGGGTCCGGGAGTCTAGGGGAGGGTCAACACAGCAGCTGAAACCCTGGGATTTGCTACACGGCGGCTTTGTAAAAACAGGATGTCGCTGGTGAGGTCAACATTTATCATCCATCGCTAAAGCTTGCTGCTAAACCACCAAGACGCCTCGCCTGGCCACTTCAGAGGGCAACAAAGGAATAAGCCCATAAGATGTAGGAGCACAATTAGGCCATTCGGCCCATTGAGTCTGTTCCGCCATGGCTGTTAAGTTTCTCAACCCCATTCTCCTGCCTTTTCCCCCTAACCTTTGACCCCCCTTACCAATCAAGAACCTATCTATCTCTGTCTTAAAGACACTCAATGACCCGGCCTCCACAGCCTTCTGCGGCAAAGAGTTCCACAAAGTTTCATTATGTGACCTGTACCCCTAACAATATGTACTGGGCAGACTGGAATCTCAGCCAATTCCCTCCCCAAGTAGAAACAAGCTCCAGATAAAGTTAAGAAAGCCCCACCAACGCCTCTACTTTCTCAGAAGTCTAAGGAACTTTGGCATGTCAGCTACAACTCACCAACTTTTACAGATGCACCATAGAAAGCATTCTTTCTGGTTGTATCACAGCTTGGTATGGGCTCCTGCTCTGCCCAAGACCGCAAGGAACTACAAAGGGTCGTGAACGTAGCCCAGTCCATCACTCAAACCAGCCTCCCACCCAAGGGAGACTGGAGGGACAGCACCTCATCTTCCAATTGGGTGCTTTACAGCCTTCCGGACTGAACGTTGAGTTCAACTATTCCAGAGCCTGAACTCTCCCCTCCACCTTCATCCCATTCCCATTTATTTTATTTCTTATTTTCATCCATTTTTACCATCCTTCTTTCATAGTATCCCTACAGTGCAGGAGGCCATTCGGCCCATAGAGCCTGTACCAACAATTCCACCCAGGTCCGATCCCCATAACCACATGCATTTACCCTAGCTAGTCCCCCTGACACTAAGGGGCAATTTAACATAGAACAGAATAGGAAAGTACAGGTCCTTCAGCCCTTGATGTTGTGCCGAGCTTTGTCCGAAACCAAGATCAAGCTATCCCACTCCCTATAGAACATAAATTTTAGCATGGCTCCACCTAACCAGCACATCCTTGGAGTGTGGGAGGAAACCGGAGCACCCGGGAGGAAACCCACGCAGACACGGGGAGAACGTGCAAACTCCACACAGACAGTGACCCAAGCCAGGAATTGAACCCGGGTCCCTGGCGCTGTGAGGGAGCAGTGCTAACCACCATGGGGGTACAGTAGTCTGCCTAGGGGATCGGAAGTGGTTCTTCTGGTATCACTCCTGCCTCTTAGCCAGCTTGAACCCTGGGTCAATTCTCACCCCAGGACCTGCTCGCTGGCCTTGGAACGTCTGCTCACTTGGTCCAAAGCAGATTGCGAATCAGCCGGTAAAATCCAACTGACACTCGCCAGGGGAGGAAAGGGTGCAGCAAACAAGTAATCAGTTCATTCACAAATTAAAAATTTAAAAACCTTTAAGACTAGCTTCTCGTGTCTGAGGAGACAGTTTCCATACTCCACACAGACAGTGACCCGAGGCTGGAATCGAACGCGGATCCCTGGCGCTGTGAGGTGGGGGAGTTGTGGAGGCTGCACGTTCTCCCCGTGTCTGCGTGGGTTTCCTCCGGGTGCTCCGGTTTCCTCCCACATTCCAAAGCAAGATGGCGCTGGAGTGAGACGACTTCTTATGCCCAGCGTACCTTCTAGTTCTACCTTTTACTCTCGTTCTTAAACGTTATTCTAACTCTTTTAAACTCTCTAACAATGCTTTAATGCAACATCTTACAGATTTAGCACCCAAGTCTGTGGTCACATACCAACCGACTCAAGAACAGCTTCTTCCCTGCTGCTGTCAGACTTTTGAATGGACCTACCTCGCATGAAGTTGATCTTTCTCTACACCCGAGCTATGACTGTAACACTACATTCTGCACTCCTTTCCTTCTCTATGAATGGTATGCTATGTCTGTATAGCGCGCAAGAAACAATACTTTTCACTGTATACTAATAAATCAAACCAAAACAGAAGATGTGCGGGTTAGGTTGGATTGGCCGTGCTAAATTGCCCTGTGTCCAAAGCACTGTGCCGCCACAGGTCAGGGTTCAACCCCGTGACCCTGCCCCCCCCCTTAATCTGGTAAAGCCTGTCCCCACCCCCCCAACCCCCACCCCGGCAGCACTTACCACAGCCCAGAAGCTTGGTGTTGGCAGTCTCATGGAAGATGATGAGTGCAGGCCCGAGGCTGGACAGCGGCACCTCCAGGCCACAGCGGTCAGAGACGGCCTTCAGCTCGCCGGTGAAGTGCTTGAGGTAGGCCTGGGAGGCGTTGCCCAGGAAACGGAAGAGGTCGTTGTGCAGCCGCTCGGCGCGGGTCCGGTAGACCACCACATCGGAGACGGCCAGCACCTTCAGGAGCAGCCGCAGCCTCTGGCTCTGCCGACTGGTGGCCCCCAGCAGGCCTTCAGTGTCCAGGAGGATGAGGGAGAGCGAGGGGTCAAAGGCCGCCCACACCCCCACGGTGCAGGAGTCCTGGGTCTCCGAGGTGCGGAACGTCTCGTGGTCTTCGAAGAAGGTGGAGTTGAGAGTGTGGGACTTCCCATCTCCCGTGTTGCCGAATATGGACAGGACTTTGACGGCCTTCTCACCGGATATTCCCAGTTTCTCCAGGAAGCTTTCCTCTTCCGTCACCTGGCAAAAGAAGGCAACACATTAACCCAGTCACTCCCAACTTCCAAAGCTCAAGCCCAGCCTCTTGGGCACAAATATCCAGGCTGATATTCCCATTCACCCTGGACATACTCTTCCATTGGGAAAAAGATCCAACTAAGACCCATCCATTGGCTACGTCTACACTTCCCGCTGCCTTGGAAAAGCAGCCAGCATAATTAAGGACCCAACACACCCCAGACAGACATTCTCTCTTCCACCTTCTCCCATTGGGAAAAAGATCCAACCAAGACTGCAAGAAACTACAAAGGGTCGTTAACATAGCCCAGTCCATCACGCAAACCAGCCTCCCATCCATTGACTCTGTCTACACTTCCCGCTGCCTCGGAAAAGCAGCCAGCATAATTAAGGACCCCACGCACCCCGGACATTCTCTCTTCCACCTTCTTCCGTTGGGAAAAAGATACAAAAGTTTGAGGTCACATGCCAATCGACTCAAGGTGGCACAGTGGTCAGCACTGCTGCCTCACAGCGCCAGGGACCCGGGTTCGATTCCCGGCTTGGGTCACTGTCTGTGTGGAGTTTGCACATTCTCCCCGTGTCTGCGTGGGTTTCCTCCGGGTGCTCCGGTTTCCTCCCACAGTCTGAAAGACGTGCAGGTTAGGTGGATTGGCCATGCTAAATTGCCCCTTAGTGTCAGGGGGAACCAGCCAGGGTAAATGTATGGGGTTATGGGGATAGGGCCTGGGTGGGACTGCAGTTGGTGCAGACTCAATGGGCCGAATGGCCTCCTTCTGCACTGTAGGATTGTATGATTCTATGATTCTAAGAACAGCTTCTTCCCTGCTGCCATCAGACTTTTGAATGGACCTACCTTGCATTAAGTTGATCTTTCTCTACACCTTAGCTATGACTGTAACACTACATTCTGCACTCTGTCCTTTCCTTCTCTATGAACGGTATGCTTTGTCTGTATAGAGCGCAAGAAATAATATTTTTCTCCGTATGCTAATACACGTGACAATAATAAATCAAATCAACATCCAGGTCCTAGGCCAGTCCAACAAGAGCAGCATTGAGTTCCAATCATGAATCTACACTTACAATGATTCACTTCATGCATGATTAATATGACCAACATATGTCACCTACACAGGTGTCATTACCATGTTGCTGCAGGAAAACACGCATTTTGCCTCTGGGCATCTCGGCTGCTGAAGAATCACATTTAATTCTGACCATTTTAATGTTGAATAATGTTCTTAAAATTGTCCAACACCAAAGTTTATTTATTAGTGTCACAAGTAGGCTTACATTAACACTGCAATGAAGTTACTGTGAAAATCCGCTAGTTGCCACACTCCTGTTTGGGTACACTGAGGGAGAATTTAGCACGGCCAATGCACCCTAACCAGCACGTCTTTCGGAGTGTGGGAGGAAACCGGAGCACCCGGAGGAAACCCACGCAGACACGGGGAGAACCTGCAAACTCCACACAGACAGTGACCCAAGCCGGGAATTGAACCCGGGTCCCTGGCGCTGAGAGGCAGCAGTGCTAACCACCGTGCCACCCTTCATCAACCGGCGCCAGCGTTACCTCCTGTAGTTGGACAGCAGCTCTGCTGCTCAAGGCAGTTCAGGTGCTTTTAACTGGGGACATTAGAGTCATAGAGGTTTACAGCATGGAAACAGGCCCTTCGGCCCAACTCATCCATGCTGCCCTTTTTTTTAAAAAACCACTAAGCGAGTCCCAATTGCCCGCATTTGGCCCGTATCCCTCTATATCCATCTTACCCATGTAACTGTCTGAACTCTTTTTAAAAGACAAAATTGTACCTGCCTCTACTACTACCTCTGGCAGCTTATTCCAGACACTCACCACCCTCTGTGTGAAAGAATTGCCCCTCTGGACCCTTTTGTATCTCTCCCCTCTCACCTTAAACCTCTGCCCTCTAGTTTTAGCCTCCCCTTCCTTTGGGAAAAGATGTTGACTATCTAGCAGATCTATGCCCCTCATTATTTTATCCACCTCTATAAGATCACCCCTCAGCCTTCTACGGTCCAGGGAAAAGAGACCCACACCCAACAATTTCCCTCTCTTTAGCCTTGCAGCAAGTCACCAATGCCTCTACTTTCTCAGAAGACTAATTTGGCATCTCAGCTATGACTCTCTCCAACTTTTACAGATGCACCATAGAAAGCATTCTTTCTGGTTGTATCACAGCTTGGTATGGGTTCCTGCTCTGCCCAAGACCGCAAGGAACTACAAAAGGTCGTGACTGTAGCCCAGTCCAAACCAGCCTCCCATCCATTGACTCTGTCGACACTTCCCGCTGCCTCGGCAAAGCAGCCAGCATAATTAAGGACCCTACGCACCCCGGACATTTTCTCTTCCACCGGGAAAAAGATACAAAAGTCTGAGGTCACGTACCAACCGACTCAAGAACAGCTTCTTCCCTGCTGCTGTTAGACTTTTGAATGGACCGACCTCGCATTAAGTTGATCATTCTCTACACCCTCGCTGTGACTGTAACACTACATTCTGCACTCTCTCCTTGCCTTCTCTATGAATGGTATGCTTTGTCTATATAGCACACAATAAACAATACTTTTCACTGTATGTTAATACATGTGACAATAAATCAAATCAAAAGATCCTTAGACAGCCCCTTCCAAACCCACAACCACTTCCATCTCGAAGGACAAGGGCAGCGGATACATGGGAACACCCCCACCTGCAAGTTCCCCTCCGAGCCACTCACCATCCTGACTTAATTTAAGTCTATTTATTAGTGTCACAAGTAGGCTTACATTAATACTGCAATGAAGTTATGAAAATCCCCTAGTCGCCACACTCCGGCACCTGTTCGGGTAACACTGAGGGAGAATTTAACACGGCCAATGCACCCTAACCAGCACGTCTTTCGGACTGTGGGAGGAAACCAGAGCACCCGGAGGAAACCCACACAGACACGGGGAGAACGTGCAGACTCCACACAGACAGTGACCCGAGGCTGGAATCGAACCCGGGTCCCTGGCGCTGTGAGGCAGCAGCGCTAACCCCTGCGCCACCTTATTGGCCACTCTTTTATTGTCAGTATTCGAACCTGCTCTGCCATTGATAGAAACACAGAATATAGAAGCAGGAGGAGGCCATGCAGCCCTTTGAGCCTGCCCCGCCATTCAATTGGATCGTGGCCTACTCCTGCTGTGAACTGAACTGAGCTGTTCAGAGAGGCGGGACTGACACTTTTAGCCAGAGGGTCAGTAGACAACTGCACACAGATCTTTAATCTTTGAGATTTAGGAATTCTGTGTGGGGTGTTTGCCCCCTACCAGCCTCTCTGCAAGTCACCCTGTTTCTACCCCGTGCCACAGTCAGTAACGAATAACCCCTTTTTAAAAGGGAAACGTTTCACTGCAGGCAAAAAAAATCTCCTTTAAGCAGCACAGCCCCTTCAAGAGAGAGAAAGTATTTGTATAGCGCCTTTCACAGCCAGTGAGGGGGGAAAAGAGCCCTCACTGTTCTGATGTAAGGGGCTAATTTTGTGTACAGCAAACTCCCAGAAACAGACAGCGACCAGACAAATGCAAAACAGGACAAGAGATTACAGTTTTTAAAAAAAAATCTCAACTGAAAATCGAAAGTGTCAGAAGGCCTGGGGATACAGGAGTGGTGTCGCAGTTCTTATTTGGAGCAATGTTACCGGCGTGAAAAGTGTAGTCATTCCCCTCCCGTGTAAATCGATGGAAACAATCGGATTGTCGTCGGGATGATTGTTACTAAAATGTAACAAAACACACTTGTAGCAAAATGTTACTGGTAGCAAAACAAAATGTTACTTGTAACAAATGTCACTTGTAGCAAAATGTTACTGTAACAAATGTCACTTGTAGCAAAATGTTACTGTAACAAATAGATGTTACCTGCAACAAAGAAATATTACTTGTAGCAAAATGTAGCAAATAATTGTAACAAGCAATTGTTACCGCAACAAATGTATCTCCAGCCAATTCCCTGTTAAATACCGCGGCCGCTACAAGCTTGTATCAGGAGGGGTGTAGATTTCGAGTCATTTCCAGCCGGAACTGCCTGGAAATCGGCGAAAACAAAGCTCCTGTCAACTGCACCTCTCCCATTTCCCTTCCTTTTCTATCCCCAATTAATTTTTTTTTACCTGTAACGTTTCATTCTCGTTCACCAGCAAGAAACTTTTGCTACTCTCTGCTGTGAGAGCGTTCTTGATGTTCAGTTCTCCCATCTCATTCGGCAGCGAGGAGGACATGTTTTTTTTCTCTCTCTCTCTGCCTCTTTTTTTGTGTGTTTTTTAAAAATATAATAAATCGTCCCCCCTCCAAAGCTTCGGTCCTCACTCAGTTCCCAGTGCAACAAAGCCTGGGCAAGCGGCTGGTTCATTCACAACACAAGCCTCCCCCCACTCTCTGAAAAGCCTGTTTAGTAACACAGACTGCTGCAGAAAGCAATACAGCCTAACCCCACAGTGTCACATGACAAGAGACTTCCCCCTCTTGTTCTGGGCTGGACTTCCTTGCCTCTCCCTCTTGGTCCAAACCCTTGAAGGAAACCCACCCTCAGGCAATTCTAGGCTTAACCTCCAGTCTAATCTCAATGACTGTGGACCCTGGGAAAGTCCAGAGCAAAGTATCGGATTACTGAGTCCCAGATAAGCGGCAGTGACTGGAATTTATATACATAGAACAGTCCAGCACAGAACAGGCCCTTCGGCCCACGATGTTGTGCCGAGCTTTATCTGAAACCCTCTGTCTTCGATCGGGCGGCACGGTAGCACAGTGGTTAGCACTGCTGCTTCACAGCTCAAGGGTCCCGGGTTCGATTCCCGGCTCAGGTCACTGTCTGTGTGGAGTTTGCACATTCTCCTCGTGTCTGCGTGGGTTTCCTCCGGGTGCTCCGATTTCCTCCCACAGTCCAAAGATGTGCGGGTTAGGTTGATTGGCCAGGTTAAAAATTGCCCCTTAGAGTCCTGAGATGTGTAGGTTAGAGGGATTAGTGGGTAAATATGTGGGGGTAGGACCTGGGTGGGATTGTGGTTGGTGCAGACTCGATAGGCCAAATGGCCTCCTTCTCCACTGTAGGGTTTCTATGATTTCTATGAAACCAAGATCAAGCTATCCCACTCCCTATCATCCTGGTGTGCTCCATGTGCCTATCCAATAACCGCTTAAATGTTCCTAAAGTGTCTGACTCCACTATCACTGCAGGCAGTCCATTCCACACCCCAACCACTCTCTGCGTAAAGAACCTACCTCTGATATCCTTCCTATATCTCCCACCACGAACCCTATAGTTATGCCCCCTTGTAATAGCTCCATCCACCTGAAGAAATAGTCTTTGAACGTTCACTCTATCTATCCCCTTCATCATTTTATAAACCTCTATTAAGTCTCCCCTCAGCCTCCTCCGCTCCAGAGAGAACAGCCCTAGCTCCCTCAACCTTTCCTCATAAGACCTACCCTCCAAACCAGGCAGCATCCTGGTAAATCTCCTCTGCACTCTTTCCAGCGCTTCCACATCCTTCTTATAGTGAGGTGACCAGAACTGCACACAATATTCCAAATGTGGTCTCACCAAGGTCCTGTACAGTTGCAGCATAACCCCACGGCTCTTAAACTCCAACCCCCTGTTAATAAAAGCTAACACACTATAGGCCTTCTTCACAGCTCTATCCACTTGAGTGGCAACCTTTAGAGATCTGTGGATATGGACCCCAAGATCTCTCTGTTCCTCCACAGTCTTCAGAACCCTACCTTTGACCCTGGAATCCACATTTAAATTAGTCCTACCAAAATGAATCACCTCACATTTATCAGGGTTAAACTCCATTTGCCATTTTTCAGCCCAGCTTTGCATCCTATCTATGTCTCTTTGCAGCCTACAACAGCCCTCCACCTCATCCACTACTCCACCAATCTTGGTGTCATCAGCAAATTTACTGATCCACCCTTCAGCCCCCTCCTCTAAGTCATTAATAAAAATCACAAAGAGCAGAGGACCAAGCACTGATCCCTGTGGCACTCCGCTAGCAACCTGCCTCCAATCTGAAAATTTTCCATCCACCACCACCCTCTGTCTTTGATCAGACAGCCAGTTACCTATCCAATCGGCCAACTTTTCCTCTATCCCACACCTCTATTAAGTCTCCCCTCAGCCTCCTCCGCTCCAGAGAGAACAGCCCCAGCTCCCTCAACCTTTCCTCATAAGACCTACCCTCCAAACCAGGCAGCATCCTGGTAAATCTCCTCTGCACTCTTTCCAGCGCTTCCACATCCTCCTTATAGTGAGGTGACCAGAACTGCACACAATATTCCAAATGTGGTCTCACCAAGATCCTGTACAGTTGCAGCATAACCCCACGGCTCTTAAACTCCAACCCCCTGTTAATAAAAGCTAACACACTATAGGCCTTCTTCACAGCTCTATCCACTTCCTCCCACACTATATAGACCTCCTCCCTCACAGCACTATGGGTGGATCTACCTTTTTCTATTTATACAAATACACTTTCAAATTACAAACCAGAACACAATCTCACAATAATAGATTATAAAAATAACAGGTATAGGGGCGGCACAGTGGTTAGCACTGCTGCCTCACAGCGCCGGGGGCCCGGGATCGATTCCCGGCTTGGGTCACTGTCTGTGCGGAGTCTGCACGTTCTCCCCGTGTCTGCGTGGGTTTCCTCCGGGTGCTCCGGTTTCCTCCCACAGTCCAAAGATGTGCAGGTTAAGTGGATTGGCCAATGCAAAATTGCCTTAGTGTCCCGGGATGTGTAGGTTAGAGGGATTAGTGGAGTAAATGTGTGGGGTTGTGGGGGTAGGGCCTGGGTGGGATTGTTGTCAGTGGAGACTCGATGGGCCAAATGGCCTCCTTCAGCACTGTAGGGTTTCTATGATTCTATGATAGGAATTAGCACCAAAAGGAGGTGAAGTCAGTCTAGACCTGAACCTAACCAGCACGTCTTTCGGACTGTGGGAGGGGGCCGCAGCGCCCGGGGGAGACCCACGCAGACACGGGGAGAATGTGCGGACTCCATCTGGGGCAGCACAGTGGTTAGCACTGCTGCCTCACAGCGCCAGTAACCCGGGTTCGATTCCTGGCTTGGGTCACTGTCTGTGCGGAGTTTGCACATTCTCCCCGTGTCTGCGTGGGTTTCCTCCGGGTGCTCCGGTTTCCTCCCACAGTCTCAAAGACGTGCTGGTTAGGGTGCATTGGCCGTGCTAAATTCTCCCTCAGTGTACCCGAACAGGTGCCGGAGTGTGGCAACTAGGGGATTTTCACAGTAACTTCATTGCAGTGTTAATGTAAGCTGACTTGTGACACTAATAAATAAACTTTAAACTTAATCTTAATTTAAGAAGGGCAAGAGTATCAGATAGCTGGGAACACCACCAGCTGCAAGTTCCCCTCCGAGCCACTCACCATCCTGACTTGGAAATATATCACCGTTCCTTCACTGTCGCTGGGTCAAAATCCTGGAACTCCCTCCCTAACAGCACTGTGGGTGTACCTACACTTCAGAGACTGCAGTGATTTAAGAAGACAACTCACCACCACCTTCCCAAGGGGCAGTTAGGAATGGATAGGGAGGGGGTTGTAGGGTGTTGGAGGAGGTTACAGAGATAGGGAGGGGATGTAGGGGGTCGGAGGAGGTTACAGAGATGGAGAGAGGTGTAGGGGGGACTGGAGGAGGTTACAGAGATAGGGAGGGGATGTAGGGGGATGGAGGAGGTTACAGAGATAGGGAGGGGATGTAGGGTGTTGGAGGAGGTTACAGAGATAGGGAGAGATGTAGGGGGTCGGAGGAGGTTACAGAGATGGAGAGAGGTGTAGGGGGGACTGGAGGAGGTTACAGAGATAGGGAGGGGATGTAGGGGGCTGGAGGAGGTTACAGAGATAGGGAGGGGATGTAGGGGCTGGAGGAGGTTACAGAGATAGAGAGGGGTGTAGGGGGGACTGGAGGAGGTTACAGAGATAGGGAGAGGATGTAGGGGGCTGGAGGAGGTTACAGAGATAGGGAGGGGATGTAGGGTGTTGGAGGAGGTTACAGAGATAGGGAGAGATGTAGGGGGTCGGAGGAGGTTACAGAGATGGAGAGAGGTGTAGGGGGGACTGGAGGAGGTTACAGAGATAGGGAGGGGATGTAGGGGATGGAGGAGATTACAGAGATAGGGAGGGGATGTAGGGGCTGGAGGAGGTTACAGAGATGGAGAGAGGTGTAGGGGGGACTGGAGGAGGTTACAGAGATAGGGAGGGGATGTAGGGGATGGAGGAGATTACAGAGATAGGGAGGGGATGTAGGGGCTGGAGGAGGTTACAGAGATAGAGAGGGGTGTAGGGGGGACTAGAGGAGGTTACAGAGATAGGGAGAGGATGTAGGGGGCTGGCGGAGGTTACAGAGATAGGGAGGGGGTGTAGGAGCTGGAGGGGGTTACAGAGATAGGGAGACGGTGTAGGGGGCTGGAGGAGGTTACAGAGATAGGGAGAGGGTGTACGGGCTGGAGGAGGTTTCATAGAACATAGAACAGTACAGCACAGAACAGGCCCTTCGGCCCACGATGTTGTGCCGAGCTTTATCTGAAACCAAGATCAAGCTATCCCACTCCCTATCATCCTGGTGTGCTCCATGTGCCTATCCAATAACCGCTTAAATGTTCCTAAAGTGCCTGACTCCACTATCACTACAGGCAGTCCATTCCACACCCCAACCACTCTCTGCATAAAGAACCTACCTCTGATATCCTTCCTGTATCTCCCACCACGAACCCTATAGTTATGCCCCCTTGTAATAGCTCCATCCACCCGAGGAAATAGTCTTTGAACGTTCACTCTATCTATCCCCTTCATCATTTTATAAACCTCTATTAAGTCTCCCCTCAGCCTCCTCCGCTCCAGAGAGAACAGCCCTAGCTCCCTCAACCTTTCCTCATAAGACCTACCCTCCAAACCAGGAAGCATCCTGGTAAATCTCCTCTGCACTCCTTCCAGCGCTTCCACATCCTTCTTATAGTGAGGTGACCAGAACTGCACACAATATTCCAAATGTGGTCTCACCAAGGTCCTGTACAGTTGCAGCATATCCCCACGGCTCTTAAACTCCAACCCCCTGTTAATAAAAGCTAACACACTATAGGCCTTCTTCACAGCTCTATCCACTTGAGTGGCAACCTTCAGAGATCTGTGGATATGAACCCCAAGATCTCTCTGTTCCTCCACAGTCTTCAGAACCCTACCTTTGACCCTGTTACAGAGATAGGGAGAGGGTGTAGGGGGCTGGAGGAGGTTACAGAGATAGGGAGAGGGTGTATGGGCTGGAGGAAGTTACAGAGATAGGGAGGGGGTGTAGGGGGCTTGAGGAGATTACAGAGATAGGGAGAGGGTGTAGGGGCTGGAGGAGGTTACAGAGATAGGGAGAGGGTGTACGGGCTGGAGGAGGCTACAGAGATAGGGAGAAGGTGTAGGGGCTGGAGGAGGTTACAGAGATAGGGAGAGGGTGTAGGGGCTGGAGGAGGTTACAGAGATAGGGAGGGGGTGTAGGGGCTGAAGGAGGTTACAGAGATAGGGAGAGGGTGTACGGGCTGGAGGAGGCTACAGAGATAGGGAGAAGGTGTAGGGGCTGGAGGAGGTTACAGAGATAGGGAGAGGGTGTAGGGGCTGGAGGAGGTTACAGAGATAGAGAGAGGGTGTAGGGGCTGGAGGAGGTTACAGAGATAGGGAGAGGGTGTAGGGGCTGGAGGAGGTTACAGAGATAGGGAGGGGGTGTAGGGGGCTGGAGTAGATTCTACCAACTTGGCAAAACTGTTTAAAGTTCCGCAGTGCTCGGAGACATTCGCAAAGAGGCTTTGCTGAGCTTCTGTCTGCCTGACCTCCCCCGCAACCTTCCCCTGCCTTCCCCAAGTACCCCCACACCGAGCATTCGCAGGATCACTCACCCAGTGGCTGCAGTTTTCTGTAAAAAAATGAAGAAATATTGTGCATTTCTGTAGCCTTAAGGATGTTCCAAAGCCTTTGACACCCAATGACGTGTAGTCACTGTTGCAATGTCAGAGAGATGGCTGCCAATTAGCACACAGCAAGATCCCACAGACAGCACGTTTCCCAGGGCCAGACAGGGCATCTCTTTCCGAGGTTCCTGAGTGTGAGATAAATATTGGCCTCAGCACACTGGGGGTCATGGCAGCTTCCCCTCCCCTCACTTCAAAAGAGTGGGTGCATGGGTGGGGGGGTTGGGGGGGTGGGGGGGGTGGGTGGGGCGGGGGGGTGGTAGGGAGGGGAGAGGTGGAGGGGGGAAGGTGGCTCAGCTTAACATCTTTACCCAGGGACCCGGGTTCGATTCCTCTCTCGGGTCACTGTCTGTGCGGAGTTTGCACATTCTCCCCGTGTCTGCGTGGGTTTCCTCCGGGTGCTCCGGTTTCCTCCCACAGTCCGAAAGACATGCTGGTTAGGGTGCACTGACCATGCCAAATTCTCCCTCAGTGTACCCGAACAGGCACCGGAGTGTGGCGACTAGGGGATTTTCACAGTAACTTCATTGCAGTGTTAATGTAAGCCTACTTGTGACACTAATAAATATACTTTAAACTTTAACTTTGTTAGCAGTTCCAGCAGTGTGCACTAGCAAGCTGGAAGCGATGATAGAGCTCCCTCCCTCTCTCAGTCATACAGGGAGATTGACAGCTCCCACAGCTCCCAGTCTGACTGACAGCTCCCAGTCTGACTGACAGCACCAAGTCTGACTGACAGCTCCCAGTCTGACTGACAGCTCCCAGTCTGACTGACAGCTCCCAGTCTGACTGACAGCTCCCAGTTTGATTGACAGCTCCCAGTCTGACTGACAGCTCCCAGTCTGACTGTCAGCTCCCAGTTTGATTGACAGCTCCCAGTCTGACTGACAGCTCCCAGTCTGACTGACAGCGCCCAGTCTGACTGACAGCTCCCCGTTTGATTGACAGCTCCCAGTTTGATTGACAGCTCCCAGTCTGACAGCTCCCAGTCTGACTGACTGCGCCCAGTCTGACTGACAGCTCCCCGTTTGATTGACAGCTCCCAGTCTGACTGACAGCTCCCAGTTTGATTGACAGCTCCCAGTCTGACTGACAGCTCCCAGTCTGACTGACAGCTCCCAGTCTGACTGACAGCTCCCAGTTTGATTGACAGCTCCCAGTCTGACTGACAGCTCGCAGTCTGACTGACAGCTCCCAGTCTGACTGACAGCTCCCAGTTTGACTGACAGCTCCCTGTCTGACTGACAGCTCCCAGTCTGACTGACAGCTCCCAGTCTGACTGACAGCTCGCAGTCTGACTGACAGCTCCCAGTCTGACTGACAGCTCCCAGTTTGACTGACAGCTCCCTGTCTGACTGACAGCTCCCTGTCTGACTGACAGCTCCCAGTCTGACTGACAGCTCCCAGTTTGACTGACAGCTCCCTGTCTGACTGACAGCTCCCAGTCTGACTGACAGCGCCCAGTCTGACTGACAGCTCCCAGTTTGATTGACAGCTCCCAGTCTGACTGACAGCTCCCAGTCTGACTGACTGCTCCCAGTTTGACTGACAGCTCCCTGTCTGACTGACAGCTCCCTGTCTGACTGACAGCTCCCAGTCTGACTGACAGCTCCCAGTTTGACTGACAGCTCCCCTTCTGACTGACAGCTCCCAGTCTGACTGACAGCGCCCAGTCTGACTGACAGCTCCCAGTTTGATTGACAGCTCCCAGTCTGACTGACAGCTCCCCGTTTGATTGACAGCTCCCAGTCTGACTGACAGCTCCCAGTTTGATTGACAGCTCCCTGTCTGACTGACAGCTCCCAGTCTGACTGACAGCGCCCAGTCTGACTGAGAGCTCCCAGTCTGACTGACAGCTCCCAGTCTGACTGACAGCTCCCAGTTTGACTGACAGCTCCCAGTCTGATTGACAGCTGTTTGATTGACAGCTCCCAGTGTGATTGACAGCTCCCAGTTTGACTGACAGCTCCCAGTCTGATTGACAGCTGTTTGATTGACAGCTCCCAGTCTGATTGACAGCTCCCAGTTTGACTGACAGCTCCCAGTCTGATTGACAGCTGTTTGATTGACAGCTCCCAGTCTGATTGACAGCTCTCAGTTTGATTGACAGCTCCCTGTCTGACTGACAGCTCCCAGTTTGACTGACAGCTCTGTCTGAATGACAGCTCCCTGTCTGACTGACGGCTCCCTGTCTGACTGACAGCTCCCAGTTTGACTGACAGCTCTGTCTGACTGACAGCTCCCTGTCTGACTGACAGCTCCCAGTCTGACTGACAGCTCCCTGTCTGATTGACAGCTCCCAGTTTGACTGACAGCTCCCAGTCTGACTGACAGCTCCCAGTCTGACTGACAGCTCCCTGTCTGATTGACAGCTCCCAGTTTGACTGACAGCTCCCAGTCTGACTGACAGCTCCCAGTCTGACTGACAGCTCCCAGTCTGATTGACAGCTCCACCCCAGGCTATAGTGGGGATGGAGGGGGGGGGGGTGGGAGTTGGATTTGGGATTGTAACTCTCCAGCAGACTCTGGGATTTCCCCCCCACTTTCCCCCTAACATACACACCCCCCCCCCCCCACCCAAAGGAGCTGAGGCGCAGGCGTGGCCCCTCCCCCTCCACCAGGTGACGTAGCTCCCCAGGCAGGGGGCGGCCTGTGATTGGCTGCTTTCTGGCTGCAGCCCTGTTCCATATTGTGAATGGTCCAAATCTAATGTTAAAAGCACAATTGTGATCCCAGAGAATTTTATTCCATCAAAATGGCGACAGTCATTCAGAATCCTTTAAAATCGTGAGTATCTGCAGCATTGCTGCTTGCATCCTGCAATTTGCACCCAGCCCTCTTGCAATTGGGAATTCTTTTATAATTTTAAATAATAATAAACTTGCATTGCAATCCTGAGAGTCTTTGCAATTCAATGCCAAGTGCACATTTCAATGCACAATATAATTTTCTGCAAAACCCCTGGAATAATGTGAGGCTGGTGCATTTACATGTTTGCAGGTTGCAATTTTTAATTTCTGAATTTGAAAAAAATTCTATTTCTATTCCAACCCACCTGGATTTTATTTTATTCTATTTTTTGCAAACCTCCCAGTTGAGAAGTGTGTGTGTTATTTTATGCAGGAGGGGTATGGGGGGGGGGGGGGTCAGAGGAGTGTGTGGCTCCTGCTCACCTGAGAGGTGCCAGCCTGGTGTGGAGTGGCAGTGTGTCCACCTCCCCCTCCTGTGTGAGCAGCGGGGCTGCTGGACCGCGCTGCGCTGGAGCTGGAGCGGCCCGCTCGCCTTTAATGGGAGCCCGGTGGGGGGGGGGGGGGGGGAGGGAGAGTAGCGCGGCTCGCCAGCGCCACCCGGGGGCAGACAGCCGCCAGCGCAGCGGCCCTTAAAGGCGGTGGGACTCCTCCTCCCCAGGGCCTGCAATAGTGTGAGCC
>NW_027593882.1:12500-22500 GCF_964213995.1 Mustelus asterias | reverse complement strand
CCCTGTACCTACTCCCCAGCACCTTAAACCTGTGTCCTCTCGTAGCAGCCATTTCCACCCTGGGAAAAAGCCTCTGAGAGTCCACCCGATCTATGCCTCTCAACATCTTATACACCTCTATTAGGTCTCCTCTCATCATAGAAATTCATAGAAACCCTACAGTACAGAAAGAGGCCATTCGGCCCATCGAGTCTGCACCGACCACAATCCCACCCAGGCCCTACCCCCATATCCCTACATATTTTACCCACTAATCCCTCTAATCTACGCATCTCAGGACACTAAGGGGCAATTTTAGCATGGCCAATCGACCTAACCTGCACATCTTTGGACTGTGGGAGGAAACCGGAGCACCCGGAGGAAACCCACGCAGACACGAGGAGAATGTGCAAACTCCACACAGACAGTGACCCAAGCCGGGAATCGAACCCAGGTCCCTGGAGCTGTGAAGCAGCAGTGCTAACCACTGTGCTACCGTGCCGCATCTCTCCTACGTCTCTCCAAGGAGAAAAGACCGAGCTCCCTCAGCCTATCCTCATAAGGCATGCCACTCAATCCAGGCAACATCCTTGTAAATCTCCTCTGCACCCTTTCAATCTTTTCCACATCCTTCCTGTAATGAGGCGACCAGAACTGAGCACAGTACTCCAAGTGGGGTCTGACGAGGGTCTTATATAGCTGCATCATTATCCCCGGACTCCTAAACTCAATCCCTCGATTGATAGGTGGAGGATGGAAGAAGGTGGAAGAGAGAATGTCCAGGGTGTGTGGGGGGTCCACTGAACCTTTTCCGCCTTATAGAACATAGAAAAACTACAGCACAAAACAGGCCCTTCGGCCCCACAAGATGTGCCGAACATATCCCTAACTTTTAGGCCTACCTATAACCCTCCATCCTATTAAGTCCCATGTACTCATCCAGGAGTCTCTTAAAAGACCCTGTTGAGTTTGCCTCCACCACCACTGACGGCAGCCGATTCCACTCGCCCACCACCCTCTGTGTGAAAAACTTCCCCCTAACATTTCCCCTGTACCTACCCCCCAGCACCTTAAACCTGTGTCCTCTCGTAGCAGCCATTTCCATCCTGGGAAAAAGCCTCTGAGAGTCCACCCGATCTATGCCTCTCAACATCTTATACACCTCTATTAGGTCTCCTCTCATCTCTCCAAGGAGAAAAGACCGAGCTCCCTCAGCCTATCCTCATAAGGCATGCCACCCAATCCAGGCAACATCCTTGTAAATCTCCTCTGCACCCTTTCAATCTTTTCCACATCCTTCCTGTAATGAGGCGACCAGAACTGAGCACAGTACTCCAAGTGGGGTCTGACGAGGGTCTTATATAGCTGCATCATTATCCCCGGACTCCTAAACTCAATCCCTCGATTGATAAAGGCCAGCACACCATACGCCTTCTTAACCACCTCCTCCACCTGCGGGGCCGATTTTAGAGTCCTATGGACCCGGACCCCAAGGTCCTTCTGATCCTCTACAGTACTAAGAGTCTTTCCCTTTATATTGTACTCCTTCATCCCATTCGACCTGCCAAAATGGACCACTACGCATTTATCTGGGTTGAAGCCCATCTGCCACTTCTCCGCCCAGTCTTGCATCCTATCTATGTCCCTCTGTAACTTCTGACATCCCTCCAGACTATCCACAACCCCACCAACCTTCGTGTCGTCGGCAAATGGAGTCTTGGTGATAGACACCCAATCCAGGTACAATGTGCGTCTATACAACTTTCAGTACCTCTTACAAGTGTTGTTCGGCATGGAGAAGTATGGATTAATGTGGAATATGCAAAAATATAGGTGGAACCACCAGTGAGGTAAGATCAGATGATAATAGAGAATTAAGACATATTCCTCTCTTGACTGTTGTGTCAACTACTGTCTGACTACTTAGCATAATGTTAAGTACGGCGCGGTAGCACGGTGGTTAGCACTGCTGCTTCACAGCTCCAGGGACCTGGGTTCGAATCCCGGCTCGGGTCGCTGTCTGTGTGGAGTTTGCACATTCTCCCCGTGTCTGCGTGGGTTTCCTCCGGGTGCTCCGGTTTCCTCCCACAGTCCAAAGATGTGCGGGCTAGGTTGATTGGCCATTCTAAATTGCCCCTTAGTGTCCTGAGATGCGTAGGTTAGAGGGGTTAGTGGGTAAATATGTAGGGATATGGGGATAGGGCCTGGGTGGGATTGTGGTCGGTGCAGACTCGATGGGCCGAATGGATTCTTTCTGCACTGTAGGATTCTATGATTCTATAAGTAGAAGATAGAGTTTGCTAACAGTATGGAGATCTTACACTCATCCCCAAACAGGAGAAGGCGTTATCCCCGCTCGCATCTCCTGTCTGTCTCTGCAGAACAATGAGGACACATCAGTGTCATCTCAATATATCCAACAGTCACCTTCTTGCTCTTAGAAGTACAACGTCCATCAACTATGTACTTACAGAGTAAGTACAGACATAATGAATTCAATTCATAAGTATACAAAATCACTACACCCCTGTCCCAATCCTTCAAGCTTGAACACACATCACTCACCCCTTTCTGCTGGTCCCTCACTTCCCAATTGGTTTATTGAAGTCAAACCTCAGTTTCGGATTGTTGATAGTTACACCCCTCATAATTTTATAATCTTCCCTCAGGTCCACCCCCCTCAGCCTCCGTCTCCCGTACATCAAGCCTTTTGAATCCCTTCCGACAATCGACAGTGGGTTTCATGGTCATCAGTAGCATTACATTCTGCACTCTCTCCTTTCCTTCCCTATGAACAGTATGCTTTGTCTGTATAGCGCGCAAGAAACAATACTTTTCACTGTATCCCAATACACGTGACAATAATAAATCAAATCTAATATTAAGTTGATCTTTCTCTACACCCTAGCTATGACTGTAACACTACATTCTGCACTCTCTCCTTTCCTTCTCTATGAACGGTATGCTTTGTCTGTATAGCATAAGAACATAAGAACATAAGAAATAGGAGCAGGAGTAGGCCATCTGGCCCTTCGAGCCTGCCCCGCCATTCAACAAGATCATGGCTGATCTGAAGTGAATCAGTTCCACTTACCCGCCTGCTCCCCATATCCCCTAATTCCCTCATCGATCAGAAAACTATCTACCCGTGATTTAAACATATTCAACGAGGTAGCCTCCACCACTTCAGTGGGCAGAGAATTCCAGAGATTCACCACCCTCTGAGAGAAGAAGTTCCTCCTCAACTCTGTCCTAAACTTACCCCCTTTATTTTGAGGCTGTGCCCTCTAGTTCTAGTTTCCTTTCTAAGTGGAAAGAATCTCTCCATCTCTACCCTATCCAGCCCCTTCATTATCTTATAGGTCTCTATTAGATCCCCCCTCAGCCTTCTAAATTCCAACGAGTACAAACCCAATTTGCTCAGTCTCTCCTCATAATCAACACCCCTCATCTCCGGTATCAACCTGGTGAACCTTCTCTGCACTCCCTCCAAGGCCAATATATCCTTCCGCAAATAAGGGGACCAATACTGCACACAGTATTCCAGCTGCGGCCTCACCAATGCCCTGTACAGGTGCAGAATTATGCGGTATGCTTTGTCTATACAGCGCGCAAGAAACAATACTTTTCACCGTATCCCCGTACATGGGACAATAATAAAACAAATTAAAAGGGTTTAGCATCAAGGGTCAGGGTTAAGTCAAGATTGGTAGGTTAAGGTGAGGGGTCTGAATGGGGTTCTGGTTTTGTGTCAACGGTCAGAGTTTGGGTTACAGTTCAAGGTGAGTCAAGGGTCGTGATTAGAGTCGTGGCCTAGTCTCAGGGTTGCATGTTCGAGTTAGGGTTGGGGGTTAAGGGTCAACATGAGGGGTGATAATACAACATTTCACATTTTATGGCACTTTTCCCATATCCTTGAATGTAATTCATCCGGGGGACCCGGGCGTCGCTGGGTCCAGCATTTATTGCCCATCCCCAGTTGTCCCTTAGAGGGCAGTGTAGAGTCAACCACATTGCTGTGGCTCTGGAGTCACATGTAGGCCAGACGGGGTAAGGACGGCAGATTTCCTTCCCTGAAGGGAACCAGATGGGTTTTTCCGACAACGGGTCATCAGTGGATTCTTAATCCCAGATATTTTTTATTGAATTCAAATTCCACCACCTGCCGTGGCGGGATTTGAACCCGGGTCCCCCAGAACATGAGCCGAGTTTCTGGATTGATAGCCCAGTGATAATACCACGAGGCCATCACCTCCCCCATAAGGCTGACCTCATTTGGAGCATTGTGAGCAGTTTTGGGCCTCCGTATCTAAGGAAGGATGTGCTGGGCCTTGGAAAGGGTCCAGAGGAGGTTCACAAGAATGACCCCTGGAATGAAGAGCTTGTCGTGTGAGGAACGGTTGAGGACTCTGGGTCTGTGCTCGTTGGAGTTTAGAAGGATGAGGGGGGATCTTATTGAAACTTACAGGATACTGCGAGGCCCGGATAGAGTGGACGTGGAGAGGATGTTTCCACTAGTAGGAAAAACTAGAACCAGAGGGCACAACCTCAAAAAACAATCTAAGAATATCCACTAAAACAAAGGAGATAGTCATCGACTTCAGGAAGCCTAAAGGAGAACATGCCCCTGTCTACATCAACGGGGACGAAGTAGAAAGGGTCGAGAGCTTCACGTTTTGAGGTGTCCAGATCACCAACAACCTGTCCTGGTCCCCCCCACGCCGACACTATAGTTAAGAAAGCCCCACCAATGCCTCTACTTTCTCAGGAGACTAAGGAAATTTGGCATGTCCGCTACGACTCTCACCAACTTTTACAGATGCCCCATAGAAAGCATCCTTTCTGGTTGTATCACAGCTTGGTCTGGGCTCCTGCTCTGCCCAAGACCGCAAGGAACTACAAAGGGTCGTGAATGTAGCCCAGTCCCATCACACAAACCAGCCTCCCATCCATTGACTCTGTCTACACTTCCCGCTGCCTCGGGGAAAAGCAGCCGGCATAATCAAGGACCCCCCACGCACCCCGGACATTCTCTCTTCCACCTTCTTCCGTCGGGAAAAAGATACAAAAGTCTGAGGTCACGTACCGACCGACTCAAGAACAGCTTCTTCCCTGCTGCTGTCAGACTTTCGAATGGACCTATCATGCACTAGAACATAGAACATAGAACATTACAGCGCAGAACAGGCCCTTCGGCCCACGATGTTGCACCGACCAGTTAAAAAAAAAACTGTGACCCTCCAACCTAAACCAATTTCTTTTCGTCCATGAACCTATCTACGGATCTCTTAAACGCCCCCAAACTAGGCGCATTTACTACTGATGCTGGCAGGGCATTCCAATCCCTCACCACCCTCTGGGTAAAGAACCTACCCCTGACATCGGTTCTATAACTACCCCCCCTCAATTTAAAGCCATGCCCCCTCGTGCTGGATTTCTCCATCAGAGGAAAAAGGCTATCACTATCCACCCTATCTAAACCTCTAATCATCTTATATGTTTCAATAAGATCCCCTCTTAGCCGCCGCCTTTCCAGCGAAAACAATCCCAAATCCCTCAGCCTCTCCTCATAGGATCTCCCCTCCATACCAGGCAACATCCTGGTAAACCTCCTCTGCACCCTCTCCAAAGCCTCCACATCCTTCCTGTAATGTGGGGACCAGAACTGCACACAGTACTCCAAGTGCGGCCGCACCAGAGTTGTGTACAGTTGCAACATAACGCTACGACTCCTAAATTCAATCCCCCTACCAATAAACGCCAAGACACCATATGCCTTCTTAACAACCTTATCTACTTGATTCCCAACTTTCAGGGATCTATGCACACATACACCTAGATCCCTCTGCTCCTCCACACTATTCAAAGTCCTCCCGTTAGCCCTATACTCAACACATCTGTTATTCCTACCAAAGTGAATTACCTCACACTTCTCCGCATTAAACTCCATCCGCCACCTCTCGGCCCAACTTTGCAACCTGTCTAAGTCTTCCTGCAAACTACGACACCCTTCCTCACTGTCTACCACACCACCGACTTTGGTGTCATCAGCAAATTTGCTAATCCACCCAACTATACCCTCATCCAGATCATTAATAAATATTACAAACAGCAGTGGCCCCAAAACAGATCCCTGAGGTACACCACTTGTAACCGCACTCCATGATGAATATTTACTATCAACCACCACCCTCTGTTTCCTATCCGCTAGCCAATTCCTGATCCAATTTCCTAGATCACCCCCAATCCCATACATCTGCATTTTCTGCAGAAGCCTACCATGGTGAACCTTATCAAACGCCTTACTAAAATCCATATATACCACGTCCACTGCCTTGCCCCCATCCACCTCCTTGGTCACTTTCTCAAAAAACTCAATAAGGTTAGTAAGGCACGACCTACCTGCCACAAAACCATGCTGACTGTCACCTATCAATTCATTACTCTCCAAATAACTATAAATCCTATCCCTTATAATTTTTTCCAACATCTTGCCGACAACAGAAGTGAGACTCACCGGTCTATAATTCCCGGGGAAGTCTCTGTTCCCCTTCTTAAACAATGGGACAACATTCGCTAACCTCCAATCTTCTGGTACTATACCAGAGGCCAACGACGACCTGAAGATCAGAGCCAGAGGCTCTGCAATCACTTCTCTTGCCTCCCAGAGAATCCTTGGATAAATTGATCTTTCTCTACACCCTAGCTGTGACAGTAACACTACATTCATAGAATCTCTACAATGCAGAAGGAGTCCATTTGGCCCATCAATTCTACACCGACCACAATCCCACACAGGCCCTATCCCCTAACCCTACTTATTTACCCTTTGAACCCCCTGACACTAAAGGTCAATTTAGCATGGCCAATCCACCGAACCCGCACATCTTTGGACACTAAGGGTCAATTTAGCATGGCCAATCCACCCAACCTGCACATCTTTGGACACTAAGGGTCAATTTAGCATGGCCAATCCACCCAACCTGCACATCTTTGGACACTAAGGGTCAATTTAGCATGGCCAATCCACCGAACCCGCACATCTTTGGACACTAAGGGTCAATTTAGCACGGCCAATCCGCCGAACCCGCACATCTTTGGACACTAAGGGTCAATTTAGCACGGCCAATCCGCCGAACCCGCACATCTTTGGACACTAAGGGTCAATTTAGCATGGCCAATCCACCCAACCTGCACATCTTTGGACACTAAGGGTCAATTTAGCATGGCCAATCCACCGAACCTGCACATCTTTGGACACTAAGGGTCAATTTAGCATGGCCAATCCACCGAACCCGCACATCTTTGGACTGTGGGAGGAAACCGGAGCGCCCGGAGGAAACCCACGCCGACACAGAACAAAGAACAAAGAAAATTACAGCACAGGAACAGGCCCTTTGGCCCTCCAAGCCTGCACCGACCATGCTGCCCGACTGAACTAAAACCCCCTACCCTTCCGGGGACCATATCCCTCTATTCCCATCCTATTCATGTACTTGTCAAGACGCCCCTTAAAACTCACTATCGTATCTACTTCCACTACCTCCCCCGGCAACGAGTTCCAGGCACCCACCACCCTCTGTGTAAAAAATCTACCTCGTACATCTCCTTTAAACCTTGCCCCTCGCACCTTTGCCCCCGAGTAATTGACTCTTCCACCCTGGGGGAAAAAGCTTCTGACTATCCACTCTGTCCATGCCCCTCATAATCTTGTAGACTTCTATCAGACACGGGGAGAACGTGCAGACTCCACACAGACAGTGACCCGAGCCGGGAATCGAACCCGGGTCCCTGGCGCTGTGAGGCAGCAGTGCTAACCCCGCTGTGCCACCGTGGCGCCCCTCTCTGCACTCTCTCGTTTCCTTCTCTATGAACGGTATGCTTTGTCTGTACAGCGCGCAAGAAACAATACTTTTCACTGTATCCCAGTACATGAGATAATAATAAACCAAATCTAATATTAAGTTGATCTTTCTCTACACCCGAGCTGTAACTGTAACACTACATTCTGCACCCTCTCCTTTCCTTCTCTATGAACGGTATGCTTTGTCTGTGTAGCGCGCAAGAAACAATACTTTTCACTGTGTCCCAATACATGTGACAATAATAAATCAAATCAACTTTTTAAAACTGTGGTGAGGCCACAGCTGGAGAACTGTGTGCAGTTCTGGTCACCGCACGATCGTAAGGACATGATTGTACTGGAGAGTGCGATTCTAGGACGAAAAATCATAGTCTTAGGATTAGGGGAAGCAAATTTAAAACAGAGTTGGAGTAGTAACTACTTTCTGTGGAGAGTCAGATGCTTTTTCCGCAGGGTGGAAAAGTCAAGTACTAGGGGACACGGGTTGAAGGTGCGAGGGGAAATGTTTGGAGGAGATGTGCGGGGTAAGTGTTTTTACACAGAGGGTGGTGAATGTCTGGAACCCGCTGCCCGGGGAGGGGGTGGGAGCGGGTACGATAGCGACATTTAAGGGGCAACTGGTCGAATACATGGATAGGATGGGAATGGAAGGATACGGACTCTGTAAGTGCGGACGGTTTTAGTTTAGGCAGACATCACGATCGGCGCAGACTTGGAGGGCCGAAGGACCTGATTCTGTGCTAGAATCATAGAATCCCTACAGTGCAGAAGGAGGCCATTCAGCCCATCGAATATGCACTGATCACAATCCCATTCAGGCCCTATCCTCATAGCCCCATGTATTTACTCTAGCTAATCCCCCTGACATTAAGGGGACAATTTAGCATGGCCAAACCCCCCAACCTGCACGTCTTTGGAAACTAAGGGACAATTTAGCATGGCCAATCCACCCAACCTGCACATCTTTGGACACTAAAGGACAATTTTGCATGGCCAATCCACCCAACCTACACATCTTTGGACACTAAGGGACAATTTAGCATGGCCAATCCCCCTAACCTGCACATCTTTGGACACTAAGGGACAATTTAGCATGGCCAATCCACCCAACCTACACATCTTTGGACACTAAGGGGCAATTTTGCATGGCCAATCCACCCAACCTGCACATCTTTGGACACTAAGGGACAATTTAGCATGGCCAATCCCCCTAACCTGCACATCTTTGGACACTAAGGGACAATTTAGCATGGCCAATCCACCCAACCTACACATCTTTGGACACTAAGGGACAATTTAGCATGGCCAATCCAACTAACCTACACATCTTTGGACACTAAGGGACAATTTAGCACGGCCAATCCAACTAACCTACACATCTTTGGACACTAAGGGGCAATTTAGCATGGCCAATCCACCCAACCTGCACATCTTTGGACACTAAGGGACAATTTAGCATGGCCAATCCACCCAACCCGCACATCTTTGGACACTAAGCAACAATTTAGCATGGCCAATCCAACTAACTTGCACATCTTTGGACACTAAGGGACAATTTAGCATGGCCAATCCACCCAACCTACACATCTTTGGACACTAAGGGACAATTTAGCATGGCCAATCCACCCAACCTACACATCTTTGGACACTAAGGGACAATTTAGCATGGCCAATCCAACTAACCTACACATCTTTGGACACTAAGGGGCAATTTAGCATGGCCAATCCACCCAACCTGCACATCTTTGGACACTAAGGGACAATTTAGCATGGCCAATCCACCCAACCCGCACATCTTTGGACACTAAGCAACAATTTAGCATGGCCAATCCCCCTAACCTGCACATCTTTGGACACTGATGGGCAATTTAGCATGGCCAATCCACCCAACCTGCACACCTTTGGACACTAAGGGATAATTTAGCACGGCCAATCCCCCTAACCTGCACATCTTTGGACACTAAGGGACAATTTAGCATGGCCAATCCACCCAACCTGCACATATTTCGACACTAAGGGACAATTTAGCACGGCCAATCCACCTAACCTGCACATCTTTGGGACTGTGGGTGGAAACCGGAGCAGCCGGAGGAAACCCACGCAGACACGGGGAGAACGTGCAGACTCCGCACAGACAGTGACCCGAGCTGTGCTGTC
>NW_027593882.1:5000-10000 GCF_964213995.1 Mustelus asterias | reverse complement strand
GTTGACCAATGTTTCGGACTGCGGGGGAAAAAGCAAAGCTGAGTTGGCCCATCGGGGAGCTCCCTACGCCACACTAGGAAAGTCCCAGGCTTCATCTGGGGCCTGTTGGCATTTTCCAAGCCTGAACTCAGTTCAGGGCGCGTGCCCCTCACGAGTAGGCCTCGCTTGACTGAGTCAGCCTCAAGGAACCCCCAGGGATAGTCCAGAGTCGCTGGGAACCGGGGGCAAATTTACCATCACTGAATCCCCTCCCCCAGCACGATCAACATCCCGGGGGTTCCCATTGAGCAGAAACTGAACTGGGACCCAGCCATGTCAATACTGTGGCTCCCAGAGCAGGACAGAGGCTGGGAATCCTGCAGAGAGTAACTCCCCTCCTGACTCCCACTTCCCCAAAGCCTGTCCCACCATCGACAAGGACACAAGTCCGGAGTGTGATGGGATTCTCTCCACTCGCCTGGATGGATACGGCTCCCGGCAACACTCGAGAAAGCTCGACACCCTCCAGGACAAAGCAGCCCCCTCCCCCCCGCTCGATCGACACGCTAACCACAAACATTCACTCCCTCCACCACCCACGCACAGCGGCAGCCGTGTGAACCGTCTACAAGATGCACCGCAGCGACTCGCCAAGGCTCCTTCAACAGCACCTCCCAAACCCACCACCTCTACCATCTAGAAGGACAAGGGCAGCAGACACATGGGGAACACCCACCGCCTGCAAGTTCCCCCCTCCGAGCCCCTCACACCATCCCCGACTTGGAAACATATCGGCCGTTCCTTCACTGTGGCTGGGGTCGGAATCCCGGAACTCCCTCCCTAACAGCGCCGTGGGTGTACCTACACCACACACGGGGACTGACTGATGTCCAATAACAATCCCAGAACTCCCTCCCTAACAGCGCCGTGGGTGTACCTACACCACACACGGGGACTGACTGATGTCCAATAACAATCCCGGAACTCCCTCCCTAACAGCGCCGTGGGTGTACCTACACCACACACGGGGACTGACTGATGTCCAATAACAATCCTGGAACTCCCTCCCTAACAGCACCGTGGGTGTACCTACACCACACACGGGGACTGACTGATGTCTAATAACAATCCTGGAACTCCCTCCCTAACAGCACCATGGGTGTACCTACACCACACACGGGGACTGACTGATGTCCAATAACAATCCTGGAACTCACTCTCTAACAGCACCGTGGGTGTACCTACACCACACACGGGGACTGACTGATGTTCAATAACAATCCTGGAACTCCCTCCCTAACAGCGCCGTGGGTGTACCTACACCACACACGGGGACTGACTGATGTCCAATAACAATCCCGGAACTCCCTCCCTAACAGCGCCGTGGGTGTACCTACACCACACACGGGGACTGACTGATGTCCAATAACAATCCTGGAACTCCATCCCTAACAGCACCGTGGGTGTACCTACACCACACACGGGGACTGACTGATGTCCAATAACAATCCTGGAACTCCCTCCCTAACAGCGCCGTGGGTGTACCTACACCACACACGGGGACTGACTGATGTTCAATAACAATCCCGGAACTCCCTCCCTAACAGCGCCGTGGGTGTACCTACACCACACACGGGGACTGACTGATGTCCAATAACAATCCTGGAACTCCATCCCTAACAGCACCGTGGGTGTACCTACACCACACACGGGGACTGACTGATGTCCAATAACAATCCCAGAACTCCCTCCCTAACAGCGCCGTGGGTGTACCTACACCACACACGGGGACTGACTGATGTCCAATAACAATCCCGGAACTCCCTCCCTAACAGCGCCGTGGGTGTACCTACACCACACACGGGGACTGACTGATGTCCAATAACAATCCCGGAACTCCCTCCCTAACAGCGCCGTGGGTGTACCTACACCACACACGGGGACTGACTGATGTTCAATAACAATCCCGGAACTCCCTCCCTAACAGCGCCGTGGGTGTACCTACACCACACACGGGGACTGACTGATGTCCAATAACAATCCCGGAACTCCCTCCCTAACAGCGCCGTGGGTGTACCTACACCACACACGGGGACTGACTGATGTCCAATAACAATCCTGGAACTCCCTCCCTAACAGCACCGTGGGTGTACCTACCCCACACACGGGGACTGACTGATGTCCAATAACAATCCTGGAACTCCCTCCCTAACAGCACCGTGAGTGTACCTACACCACACACGGGGACTGACTGATGTCCAATAACAATCCCGGAACTCCCTCCCTAACAGCACCGTGGGTGTACCTACACCACACACGGGGACTGACTGATGTCCAATAACAATCCTGGAACTCCCTCCCTAACAGCGCTGTGGGAGTACCTACACCACACATGGGGACTGACTGATGTCCAATAGCAATCCTGCAACTCCCTCCCTAACAGCGCCGTGGGTGTACCTACACTGACACGGGGGCAATAGTGGGTTCAAGATGCTGGCTCACCCACCCCCCTTCTTAACGGAGGGTAGTTACGGATGAAGGATAAATGAGGGACCCGGCCAGAATCGCCCTCATCCCGTGAATGAGGAGAGAATTGTGCTCAGTACCTGGGGTAGATTTGTGACCATATTCGGGGGACTGTCAGTCGTTGGGGGTAGATTTGTGACCATATTCGGGGGACTGTCAGTCGTTGGGGGTAGATTTGTGACCATATTTGCGGGACTGTCAGTCGTTGGAGTAGATTTGTGACCATATTCGGGGGACTGTCAGTCGTTGGGGGTAGATTTGTGACCATATTCGGGGGACTGTCAGTCGTTGGGGGTAGATTTGTGACCATATTTGCGGGACTGTCAGTCGTTGGGGGCAGATTTGTGACCATATTCGGGGGACTGTCAGTCGTTGGGGTAGATTTGTGACCATATTCGGGGGACTGTCAGTCGTTGGGGGTAGATTTGTGACCATATTCGGGGGACTGTCAGTCGTTGGGGTTGATTTGTGACCATATTAGGGGGTCTGTCAGTCGTTGGGGGTAGATTTGTGACCATATTCGGGGGACTGTCAGTCGTTGGGGGTAGATTTGTGACCATATTCGGGGGAATTGTCAGTCGTTGGGAGTAGATTTGTGACCATATTCGGGGGACTGTCGGTCGTTGGGAGTAGATTTGTGACCATATTCGGGGGACTGTCAGTCATTGGGGTAGATTTGTGACCATATTCGGGGGACTGTCAGTCGTTGGGGTAGATTTGTGACCATATTCGGGGGACTGTCAGTCGTTGGGGGTAGATTTGTGACCATATTCGGGGGACTGTCAGTCATTGGGGGTAGATTTGTGACCATATTCGGGGGACTGTCAGTCATTGGGGGTAGATTTGTGACCATATTCGGGGGACTGTCAGTCGTTGGGGGTAGATTTGTGACCATATTTGCGGGACTGCCAGTCGTTGGGGGTAGATTTGTGACCATATTCGGGGGACTGTCAGTCGTTGGGGTAGATTTGTGACCATACTCCGGGGACTGTCAGTCATTGGGGGTAGATTTGTGACCATATTCGGGGGACTGTCAGTCGTTGGGGTAGATTTGTGACCATACTCCGGGGACTGTCAGTCATTGGGGGTAGATTTGTGACCATATTCGGGGGACTGTCAGTCGTTGGGGGTAGATTTGTGACCATATTTGCGGGACTGTCAGTCGTTGGGGGTAGATTTGTGACTATATTCGGGGGACTGTCAGTCGTTGGGCGTAGATTTGTGACCATATTCGGGGGACTGTCAGTCGTTGGGGGTAGATTTGTGACCATATTCGGGGGACTGTCAGTCGTTCCGACCGACACGGGGACTGCCGCGGGTTCAAGATCTCGGCTCACCCACACCTTCTCAAGGGGCATTCAGGGACGGGTGGTAAATGCTGATACACCCGCATTGTGTGATTGGAATTGGATTCACAGAGAGCGCATTGAGGGGTGAATGAGTGTTGGTGAGGGTGTGGTGTTCCGGCACCCCACGTCGCACATCCTCCCCAACCCCCACCCTCCCCAACGCTTGTCCAAACCTTGATATAGTTGGCATTGATATAGTCAGAAAATGATGGACTGTCTTCTGCGGTTTGGAGGACAACTCGAGTGTCATCAACTGTGAGGGAGAGAGAGAGCGAGGGAGGGAGAGAGAGACAGAGAGAGAGAGAGAGAGAGAGAGAGGGAGAGACAGAGAGAGACAGAGAGAGAGTGAGAGAGAGACAGAGAGAGGGAGACAGAGAGAGAGAGACAGACAGAGAGAGAGGGAGAGACAGAGAGAGAGAGACAGAAAGAGAGAGAGACAGAGAGAGAGAGACAGAGAGAGACAGAGAGAGAGAGAGAGAGAGAGAGAGAGTGAGAGAGAGACAGAGAGAGAGAGACAGAGAGGGAGAGAGACAGAGAGAGACAGAGAGGGAGAGAGAGAGAGACAGAGAGAGAAAGAGACAGAGAGACGGAGAGAGAGAGAGACAGAGAGAGACAGAGAGAGAGACAGAGAGAGGGAGAGAGAAGGAGAGAGAGAGAGACAGAGAGAGAAAGAGACAGAGAGACGGAGAGAGAGAGAGAGACAGAGAGAGACAGAGAGAGACAGAGAGAGACAGAGAGAGACAGAGAGAGAGAGAGAGACAGAGAGAGAGAGTGACAGAGAGAGGGAGACAGAGAGAGACAGAGCGAGACAGAGAGAGAGACAGAGAGAGAGTGAGAGAGAGACAGAGAGAGAGGGAGAGAGCAGTGTTAATAAACCACACTGTCAGGGTTAACCCTCGCATCGCGTTCCAGTCGCAATAACCTCCTCCAGCCCCTACAACCCCTCCCTATCTCTGTAACCTCCTCCAGCCCCTACACCCCTCCCTATGTCTGTAACCTCCTCCAGCCCCTACACCCCTCCCTATCTCTGTAACCTCCTCCAGCCCCTACACCCCTCCCTATCTCTGTAACCTCCTCCAGCCCCTACACCCCTCCCTATCTCTGTAACCTCCTCCAGCCCCCTACACCCCCTCCCTATCTCTGTAA
>NW_027593881.1:15000-25404 GCF_964213995.1 Mustelus asterias | reverse complement strand
CATGTCTCTCTGTGAGTACATGTCTCTCTGTGAGTACATGTCTCTCTGTGTGTACATGTCCCTCTGTGAGTACATGTCTCTCTGTGTGTACATGTCTCTCTGTGTGTACATGTCCCTCTGTGAGTACATGTCCTCTCTGTGAGTACATGTCTCTCTGTGCGTACATGTCCCTCTGTGAGTACATGTCTCTCTGTGTGTACATGTCTCTCCTTGTGAGTACATGTCTCTCTGTGTGTACATGTCCCTCTGTGTGTACATGTCTCTCTGTGAGTACATGTCTCTCTGTGAGTACATGTCTCTCTGTGTGTACATGTCTCTCTGTGAGTACATGTCTCTCTGTGAGTACATGTCTCTCTGTGTGTACATGTCTCTCTGTGTGTACATGTCTCTCTGTGTGTACATGTCCCTCTGTGAGTACATGTCTCTCTGTGTGTACATGTCCCTCTGTGTGTACATGTCTCTCTGTGTGTACATGTCTCTCTGTGTGTACATGTCCCTCTGTGTGTACATGTCTCTCTGTGAGTAAATGTCCCTCTGTGTGTACATGTCCCTCTGTGTGTACATGTCTCTCTGTGTGTACATGTCTCTCTGTGCGTACATGTCTCTCTGTGCGTACATGTCCCTCTGTGTGTACATGTCTCTCTGTGTGTACATGTCTCTCTGTGTGTGTACATGTCTCTCTGTGTGTACATGTCTCTCTGTGTGTACATGTCCCTCTGTGAGTACATGTCTCTCTGTGTGTACATGTCTCTCTGTGTGTACATGTCTCTCTGTGCGTACATGTCTCTCTGTGTGTACATGTCCCTCTGTGTGTACATGTCTCTCTGTGTGTACATGTCTCTCTGTGCGTACATGTCTCTCTGTGTGTACATGTCCCTCTGTGTGTACATGTCTCTCTGTGTGTACATGTCTCTCTGTGTGTACATGTCCCTCTGTGTGTACATGTCTCTCTGTGTGTACATGTCCCTCTGTGTGTACATGTCCCTCTGTGAGTACATGTCTCTCTGTGAGTACATGTCTCTCTGTGCGTACATGTCTCTCTGTGTGTACATGTCTCTCTGTGTGTACATGTCCCTCTGTGTGTACATGTCTCTCTGTGTGTACATGTCTCTCTGTGTGTACATGTCCCTCTGTGTGTACATGTCTCTCTGTGAGTACATGTCCCTCTGTGAGTACATGTCTCTCTGTGTGTACATGTCCCTCTGTGTGTACATGTCTCTCTGTGTGTACATGTCCCTCTGTGTGTACATGTCTCTCTGTGTGTACATGTCCCTCTGTGTGTACATGTCTCTCTGTGAGTACATGTCTCTCTGTGTGTACATGTCCCTCTGTGTGTACATGTCTCTCTGTGTGTACATGTCCCTCTGTGTGTACATGTCTCTCTGTGGGTACATGTCCCTCTGTGTGTACATGTCTCTCTGTGAGTACATGTCTCTCTGTGTGTACATGTCCCTCTGTGTGTACATGTCTCTCTGTGTGTACATGTCTCTCTGTGTGTACATGTCCCTCTGTGAGTACATGTCTCTCTGTGTGTACATGTCTCTCTGTGAGTACATGTCCCTCTGTGTGTACATGTCCCTCTGTGAGTACATGTCTCTCTGTGAGTACATGTCCCTCTGTGTGTACATGTCCCTCTGTGTGTACATGTCTCTCTGTGTGTACATGTCTCTCTGTGAGTACATGTCCCTCTGTGAGTACATGTCTCTCTGTGAGTACATGTCCCTCTGTGTGTACATGTCCCTCTGTGTGTACATGTCTCTCTGTGAGTACATGTCTCTCTGTGTGTACATGTCTCTCTGTGAGTACATGTCCCTCTGTGTGTACATGTCTCTCTGTGAGTACATGTCCCTCTGTGTGTACATGTCTCTCTGTGAGTACATGTCCCTCTGTGTGTACATGTCTCTCTGTGAGTACATGTCCCTCTGTGTGTACATGTCCCTCTGTGTGTACATGTCCCTCTGTGTGTACATGTCTCTCTGTGTGTACATGTCTCTCTGTGTGTACATGTCTCTCTGTGAGTACATGTCCCTCTGTGTGTACATGTCCCTCTGTGTGTACATGTCCCTCTGTGTGTACATGTCTCTCTGTGAGTACATGTCCCTCTGTGTGTACATGTCCCTCTGTGTGTACATGTCTCTCTGTGTGTACATGTCTCTCTGTGAGTACATGTCCCTCTGTGCGTACATGTCTCTCTGTGAGTACATGTCTCTCTGTGTGTACATGTCTCTCTGTGAGTACATGTCCCTCTGTGCGTACATGTCTCTCTGTGAGTACATGTCTCTCTGTGTGTACATGTCTCTCTGTGAGTACATGTCCCTCTGTGAGTACATGTCCCTCTGTGTGTACATGTCTCTCTGTGAGTACATGTCCCTCTGTGAGTACATGTCTCTCTGTGAGTACATGTCTCTCTGTGTGTACATGTCTCTCTGTGAGTACATGTCCCTCTGTGAGTACATGTCTCTCTGTGTGTACATGTCCCTCTGTGAGTACATGTCCCTCTGTGAGTACATGTCTCTCTGTGTGTACATGTCTCTCTGTGTGTACATGTCCCTCTGTGAGTACATGTCTCTCTGTGTGTACATGTCTCTCTGTGAGTACATGTCCCTCTGTGAGTACATGTCTCTCTGTGTGTACATGTCCCTCTGTGAGTACATGTCTCTCTGTGAGTACAAGTCCCTCTGTGAGTACATGTCCCTCTGTGAGTACATGTCCCTCTGTGTGTACATGTCCCTCTGTGCGTACATGTCCCTCTGTGAGTACATGTCCCTCTGTGTGTACATGTCCCTCTGTGCGTACATGTCCCTCTGTGCGTACATGTCTCTCTGTGAGTACATGTCTCTCTGTGAGTACATGTCCCTCTGTGCGTACATGTCTCTCTGTGAGTACATGTCTCTCTGTGAGTACATGTCCCTCTGTGCGTACATGTCTCTCTGTGAGTACATGTCTCTCTGTGAGTACATGTCCCTCTGTGCGTACATGTCCCTCTGTGCGTACATGTCCCTCTGTGAGTACATGTCCCTCTGTGCGTACATGTCCCTCTGTGAGTACATGTCCCTCTGTGTGTACATGTCTCTCTGTGAGTACATGTCTCTCTGTGAGTACATGTCTCTCTGTGTGTACATGTCTCTCTGTGAGTACATGTCCCTCTGTGTGTACATGTCTCTCTGTGAGTACATGTCCCTCTGTGTGTACATGTCTCTCTGTGAGTACATGTCCCTCTGTGTGTACATGTCTCTCTGTGAGTACATGTCCCTCTGTGTGTACATGTCCCTCTGTGTGTACATGTCCCTCTGTGTGTACATGTCTCTCTGTGTGTACATGTCTCTCTGTGTGTACATGTCTCTCTGTGAGTACATGTCCCTCTGTGTGTACATGTCCCTCTGTGTGTACATGTCCCTCTGTGTGTACATGTCTCTCTGTGAGTACATGTCCCTCTGTGTGTACATGTCCCTCTGTGTGTACATGTCTCTCTGTGTGTACATGTCTCTCTGTGAGTACATGTCCCTCTGTGCGTACATGTCTCTCTGTGAGTACATGTCTCTCTGTGTGTACATGTCTCTCTGTGAGTACATGTCCCTCTGTGCGTACATGTCTCTCTGTGAGTACATGTCTCTCTGTGTGTACATGTCTCTCTGTGAGTACATGTCCCTCTGTGAGTACATGTCCCTCTGTGTGTACATGTCTCTCTGTGAGTACATGTCCCTCTGTGAGTACATGTCTCTCTGTGAGTACATGTCTCTCTGTGTGTACATGTCTCTCTGTGAGTACATGTCCCTCTGTGAGTACATGTCTCTCTGTGTGTACATGTCCCTCTGTGAGTACATGTCCCTCTGTGAGTACATGTCTCTCTGTGTGTACATGTCTCTCTGTGTGTACATGTCCCTCTGTGAGTACATGTCTCTCTGTGTGTACATGTCTCTCTGTGAGTACATGTCCCTCTGTGAGTACATGTCTCTCTGTGTGTACATGTCCCTCTGTGAGTACATGTCTCTCTGTGAGTACAAGTCCCTCTGTGAGTACATGTCCCTCTGTGAGTACATGTCCCTCTGTGTGTACATGTCCCTCTGTGCGTACATGTCCCTCTGTGAGTACATGTCCCTCTGTGTGTACATGTCCCTCTGTGCGTACATGTCCCTCTGTGCGTACATGTCTCTCTGTGAGTACATGTCTCTCTGTGAGTACATGTCCCTCTGTGCGTACATGTCTCTCTGTGAGTACATGTCTCTCTGTGAGTACATGTCCCTCTGTGCGTACATGTCTCTCTGTGAGTACATGTCTCTCTGTGAGTACATGTCCCTCTGTGCGTACATGTCCCTCTGTGCGTACATGTCCCTCTGTGAGTACATGTCCCTCTGTGCGTACATGTCCCTCTGTGAGTACATGTCCCTCTGTGTGTACATGTCTCTCTGTGAGTACATGTCTCTCTGTGTGTACATGTCTCTCTGTGTGTACATGTCTCTCTGTGAGTACATGTCCCTCTGTGAGTACATGTCTCTCTGTGAGTACATGTCCCTCTGTGAGTACATGTCCCTCTGTGAGTACATGTCTCTCTGTGTGTACATGTCTCTCTGTGTGTACATGTCTCTCTGTGAGTACATGTCCCTCTGTGAGTACATGTCTCTCTGTGTGTACATGTCTCTCTGTGAGTACATGTCCCTCTGTGAGTACATGTCTCTCTGTGTGTACAAGTCCCTCTGTGAGTACAAGTCCCTCTGTGAGTACATGTCTCTCTGTGAGTACATGTCCCTCTGTGAGCACATGTCCCTCTGTGTGTACATGTCCCTCTGTGCGTACATGTCCCTCTGTGAGTACATGTCCCTCTGTGTGTACATGTCCCTCTGTGCGTACATGTCTCTCTGTGAGTACATGTCTCTCTGTGAGTACATGTCCCTCTGTGCGTACATGTCTCTCTGTGAGTACATGTCTCTCTGTGAGTACATGTCCCTCTGTGCGTACATGTCTCTCTGTGAGTACATGTCTCTCTGTGAGTACATGTCCCTCTGTGCGTACATGTCTCTCTGTGAGTACATGTCTCTCTGTGAGTACATGTCTCTCTGTGCGTACATGTCTCTCTGTGTGTACATGTCTCTCTGTGAGTACATGTCTCTCTGTGAGTACATGTCCCTCTGTGCGTACATGTCCCTCTGTGAGTACATGTCCCTCTGTGTGTACATGTCTCTCTGTGAGTACATGTCTCTCTGTGTGTACATGTCTCTCTGTGTGTACATGTCTCTCTGTGAGTACATGTCCCTCTGTGAGTACATGTCTCTCTGTGAGTACATGTCCCTCTGTGAGTACATGTCCCTCTGTGAGTACATGTCTCTCTGTGTGTACATGTCTCTCTGTGTGTACATGTCTCTCTGTGAGTACATGTCCCTCTGTGAGTACATGTCTCTCTGTGTGTACATGTCTCTCTGTGAGTACATGTCCCTCTGTGAGTACATGTCTCTCTGTGTGTACAAGTCCCTCTGTGAGTACAAGTCCCTCTGTGAGTACATGTCTCTCTGTGAGTACATGTCCCTCTGTGAGCACATGTCCCTCTGTGTGTACATGTCCCTCTGTGCGTACATGTCCCTCTGTGAGTACATGTCCCTCTGTGTGTACATGTCCCTCTGTGCGTACATGTCTCTCTGTGAGTACATGTCTCTCTGTGAGTACATGTCCCTCTGTGCGTACATGTCTCTCTGTGAGTACATGTCTCTCTGTGAGTACATGTCCCTCTGTGCGTACATGTCTCTCTGTGAGTACATGTCTCTCTGTGAGTACATGTCCCTCTGTGCGTACATGTCCCTCTGTGCGTACATGTCCCTCTGTGAGTACATGTCCCTCTGTGCGTACATGTCCCTCTGTGAGTACATGTCCCTCTGTGAGTACATGTCTCTCTGTGAGTACATGTCTCTCTGTGTGTACATGTCTCTCTGTGCGTACATGTCTCTCTGTGTGTACATGTCCCTCTGTGCGTACATGTCTCTCTGTGTGTACATGTCTCTCTGTGAGTACATGTCTCTCTGTGTGTACATGTCTCTCTGTGCGTACATGTCTCTCTGTGTGTACATGTCCCTCTGTGCGTACATGTCTCTCTGTGTGTACATGTCTCTCTGTGAGTACATGTCTCTCTGTGTGTACATGTCTCTCTGTGAGTACATGTCTCTCTGTGAGTACATGTCCCTCTGTGAGTACATGTCTCTCTGTGTGTACATGTCTCTCTGTGAGTACATGTCTCTCTGTGAGTACATGTCTCTCTGTGAGTACATGTCTCTCTGTGTGTACATGTCTCTCTGTGCGTACATGTCTCTCTGTGAGTACGTGCATGCTGCCTCTCTCAGTCTGCATCTAGTTCCCTCCACCGCCCCTCGTTTCCCCCACAGAGCGACACTGACGTTCCAGTTTTTGGGAAGTGCGAGGCTGGGGGATGGGACTGAGGAAGTATCGGGATCACCTCTGTACTCACCACTCAACACCAGTTTCGCGCGGACACTTCCCAGTCGGCATATGAGAAGCAACAAGATGCAACATAACTTTGGCTGGGCCATTGTCCGTCTGTGAGAGAGAGAGAGAGAGAGAGCGAGGGTCATTATTCAGATTAAGGGTGGAAATCGAGAGAGGGGGGATACTCAGCGAGACCTTGGAGTCCTCGTGCGTCAGTCGCTGAGAGTAAGCGTGCAGGTACAGCAGGCAGTGAAGAAGGCAGATGGGATGTTGGCCTTCATAAATGTGAGGTTGTCCACTTTGATAGCAATAATAAGAAGGCAGATTGGGGCGGCAGAGTGGGTTAGCGCTGCTGCCTCACAGCGCCAGGGACCCCGGGTTCGTATCCCCAGGGCTCGGGTCACTGTCGGAGTCTGCGCGTTCTCCCCGTGTCTGCGTGGGTTTCCTCCGGGTGCTCCGGTTTCCTCCCACAGTCTGAAAGACATAGCACGGTACAGCACAGGACAGGCCCTTCGGCCCACGATGTTGTGCCGAGCTTTGTCCGAAACCAAGATCAAGCTATCCCACTCCCTATCTTCCTGGTGTGCCCCATGTGCCTATCCAATAACCGCTTAAATGTTCCTAAAGTGTCTGACTCCACTATCACTGCAGGCAGTCCATTCCACACCCCAACCACTCTCTGCGTAAAGAACCTACCTCTGATATCCTTCCTATATCTCCCACCACGAACCCTATAGTTATGCCCCCTTGTAATAGCTCCATCCACCCGAGGAAATAGTCTCTGAGCGTCCACTCTATCTATCCCCCTCATCATCTTATAAACCTCTATTAAGTCGCCTCTCATCCTCCTCTGCTCCAGAGAGAACAGCCCTAGCTCCCGCAACCTTTCCTCATAAGACCTACCCTCCAAACCAGGCAGCATCCTGGTAAATCTCCTCTGCACTCTTTCCAGCGCTTCCACATCCTTCTTATAGTGAGGTGACCAGAACTGCACACAATATTCCAAATGTGGTCTCACCAAGGTCCTGTACAGTTGCAGCATAACCCCACGGCTCTTAAACTCCAACCCCCTGTTAATAAAAGCTAACACACTATAGGCCTTCTTCACAGCTCTATCCACTTGAGTGGCAACCTTTAGAGATCTGTGGATATGAACCCCAAGATCTCTCTGTTCCTCCACATTCCTCAGAACCCTACCTTTGACCCTGTAATCCACATTCAAATTTCTCCTACCAAAATGAATCACCTCGCACTGGTGGACGTGCTGGGTTAGGGTGGATTGGGCCGTGCTAAATTCTCCCTCGGTGTCACCCCGAACAGGCGCCGGAGTGTGTGGCGACTAGGAGATTTTCACAGTAACTTCATTGCGGTGTTAATGTCAGCCTTACTTGTGACACTAATAAATAAACATTAAAAAGGAATATAATATAAAGGGAAAGACTCTTAGCAGTGTAGAGGATCAGAAGGACCTTGGGGTCCGGGTCCATAGGACTCTGAAATCGGCCCCGCAGGTGGAGGAGGTGGTTAAGAAGGCGTATGGTGTGCTGGCCTTTATCAATCGAGGGATTGAGTTTAGGAGTCCGGGGATAATGATGCAGCTATATAAGACCCTCGTCAGACCCCACTTGGAGTACTGTGCTCAGTTCTGGTCGCCTCATTACAGGAAGGATGTGGAAAAGATTGAAAGGGTGCAGAGGAGATTTACAAGGATGTTGCCTGGATTGAGTGGCATGCCTTATGAGGATAGGCTGAGGGAGCTCGGACTTTTCTCCTTGGAGAGACGGAGGATGAGAGGAGACCTAATAGAGGTGTATAAAATGTTGAGAGGCATAGATCGGGTGGACTCTCAGAGGCTTTTTCCCAGGGTGGAAATGGCTGCTACAAGAGGACACAGGTTTAAGGTGCTGGGGGGGTAGGTACAGGGGAGATGTTAGGGGTAAGTTTTTCACACAGAGGGTGGTGGGCGAGTGGAATCGGCTGCCGTCAGTGGTGGTGGAGGCAAACTCAATAGGGTCTTTTAAGAGACTCCTGGATGAGTACATGGGACTTAATAGGATGGAGGGTTATAGGTAGGCCTAAAAGGTAGGGATATGTTCGGCACAACTTGTGGGGCCGAAGGGCCTGTTTTGTGCTGTAGTTTTTCTATGTTTCTATGTTTCTAAAAACTTATAGAGGTCTATAAAATAATGAGGGGCACAGATCAGCGAGATAGTCAACATCTTTTCCCAAAGGTAGGGGACTCCAGAACTAGAGGGCACAGGTTTAAGGTGAGAGGGGAGAGATACAAAAGGGTCCAGAGGGGGCAATTTTTTCACACAGAGGGTGGTGAGTGTCTGGAACGAGCTGCCAGAGGCAGTAGTAGAGGCGGGTACAATTTTGTCTTTTAAAAAGCGTACCCAGATCGGAGGTGACGTTCACGAGGGGTCATAGGTTCAAGGTGAGGGGGAGGGGGGGAGGTTTAACACGGATATCAGAGGGACGTATTTTACGCAGAGGGTGGTGGGGGCCTGGAATGCGCTGCCGGGCAAGGTGGTGGAGGTGGACACACTGGGAACGTTTAAGACTTATCTAGATAGCCACATGAACGGAGTGGGAATGGAGGGATACAAAAGAATGGTCTAGTTTGGACCAGGGAGCAGCACGGGCTTGGAGGGCCGGAGGGCCTGTTCCTGTGCTGTATTGTTCTTTGTTCTTTGTTTAGACAGTTACGTGGGTACGATGGGTAGAGAGGGATACGGGGCAAACGCGGGCAATTGGGACTAGCTTAGGGGTTTAAAGAAAAAGGGGCGGCATGGACAAGTTGGGCCGAAGGGCCTGTTTCCCTGCTGTAAACCTCAATGAATCCATGACTCTATCAGTTTATAATATAAATTTATTTATAACATAACTCGGTAATATCCATTCGATCGTGGCTGATATGCCCCTCGTCCCCATTCTCCTGCCTTCTCCCCCATCACCCTTCAACACCCATTCCCAATTAAACATCTGTCCACCTCCTCCTTCAATGTACTCCCTGCCCCGGCACCCACCGCACTTTGGGGGCAGCGCGTTCCACAGATTCACAACCCTTTGGGGGGGAAGTCGTTTCCCCTCCAACTCTGTTTGACATTTGCTACCCCTGAGCCTCAGACTGTGACCCTCTCAGGGGCAATTTAGCATGGCCAATCCACCCTAACCTACACATCTTTGGACACTAAGGGACAATTTAGCATGGCCAATCCACCCTAACCTACACATCTTTGGACACTAAGGGACAATTTAGCATGGCCAATCCACCCTAACCTACACATCTTTGGACACTAAGGGTCAATTTAGCATGGCCAATCCACCCTAACCTACACATCTTTGGACACTAAGGGACAATTTAGCATGGCCAATCCACCCTAACCTACACATCTTTGGGACACTAAGGGTCAATTTAGCATGGCCAATCCACCCTAACCTGCACATCTTTGGACACTAAGGGGCAATTTAGCATGGCCAATCCACCCTAACCTACACATCTTTGGGACACTAAGGGACAATTTAGCATGGCCAATCCACCCTAACCTGCACATCTTTGGACACTAAGGGACAATTTAGCATGGCCAATCCACCCTAACCTACACATCTTTGGACACTAAGGGACAATTTAGCACGGCCAATCCACCCTAACCTACACATCTTTGGACACTAAGGGGACAATTTAGCATGGCCAATCCACCCAAACCCACACATCTTTGGACACTAAGGGACAATTTAGCATGGCCAATCCACCCTAACCTGCACATCTTTGGACACTAAGGGACAATTTAGCATGCCCAATCCACCCTAACCTACACATCGTTCGGACTGTGGGAGGAAACCGGAGCACCCGGAGGAAACCCACGCAGACACGGGGAGAACGTGCAGACTCCGCACAGACAGTGATCCAAGGCCCCGGGGAATCGAACCCCGGGTCCCCGGCGCTGTGAGGCAGCAGCGCGAACCCCACAC
>NW_027593881.1:0-12500 GCF_964213995.1 Mustelus asterias | reverse complement strand
AGTGAGAGAGAGTAAGAGAGACAGAGAGAGAGCGAGAGAGAGACAGAGAGAGAGACAGAGAGAGCGAGAGAGAGACAGACAGAACGAGAGAGAGACAGAGAGAGAGAGAGAGACAGAGAGAGAGACAGAGAGAGAGAGACAGAGAGAGTGAGAGAGAGACAGAGTAAGTGAGAAACAGAGAGTTTAGTTAAAGTTTATTTATTAGTGTCACAAGTAAGGCTGACATTAACACTGCAATGAAGTTACTGTGAAAATCCCCCCGAGTCGCCCACACTCCTGTTCGGGGTGACACTGAGGGAGAATTTAGCACGGCCCAATCCACCCTAACCCAGCCCCGTCTTTCAGACTGTGGGAGGAAACCGGAGCACCCGGAGGAAACCCACGCAGACACGGGGAGAACGTGCAGACTCCGCACAGACAGTGACCCAAGCCCCGGGGAATCGAACCCGGGTCCCTGGCGCTGTGAGGCAGCAGTGTTAAGCCCACTGTGAGATAGAGAGAAAGAGACAGAGAGGGGGAGAGAGAGAGAGAGACAGAGTGGGAGGGAGACAGGGGCTTGGGGGGGTGGGGGGGTGCATGGATGGGTGGGGGAGGCCGGGATATAATCACAACCCCTGCAACAGGACCACAAGCGACACACCTCGGCCGGCCGGGGGTGGTGGGGGGAGTTTCCGCACTCCGCAACCCCTCCCTCACTGCCCCCCTCACCTCACCCCCAACCTCAGCTCAATAACATGAGGAATGGGACCATGAGGAGGCCATTCAGCCCATCATAGAAACATAGAAACTTGAAGTCAGGAGGAGGCCATTCAGCCCCTTCGAGCCTGCTCCGCTATTCATTATGAATTCCCGGCTGAGTATCAAATTCAATATCCTGATTCCCCCCGCCCTCCTCCCCCCCCCCGCCCCCATATCCCTCGATCCCTTCAGCCCCAAGAGCGATATCTAATTTCTTCTTGGAAATCACACAACGTTTTGGCCTCAACTACTTTCTGTGGGGGTGAATTCCACACATTCACCACCCTCTGGGTGAAGAAATTTCTCCTCACCTCAGTTCTGAAAGGGTTCACCCCCTTATCCTCAAACTATGACCCCCCCCTAGTTCTGGACTCCCCCCACCATCGGGAACATTCTTTCTGAATCTAACCCTGTCTAACCCTGTTAGAATTTTATAAGTTTCTATGAGATCCCCCCCTCTCACTCTCCTAAACTCCAGTGAATATAATCCTAACCAACTTAGTCTCTCCTCATATGACAGACCTGCCATCCCAGGAATCAGCCTGGTAAACCTTCGCTGCGCTCCCTCTATAGCAAGGACATCCTTCCTCAGATAAGGAGACCAAAACTGCACACAATACTCCAGGTGTGGCCTCACCAACGCCCTGTACAATTGCAGCAAAACATCCCTATCCCGATACTCCAATCCTCTCGCTATGAAGGACAACATACCATCTGCCTTCTTTACTGCCTGCTGTACCTGCACGCTTACTCTCAGCGACTGATGCACGAGGACTCCAAGGTCTCGCTGAGTATCCCCCCTCTCTCGATTCACACCCATTCCAGTAATAATCGGTCTTCCTGTTATTGCTGCCCAAGTGGACAACCTCACGTTGATCCACGTTATACTGCTTCTGCCATGCATACACCCATCCCCTAGTGAGGCTTGGCATGGTGGCACAGTGTGGTTAGCACTGCTGCCTCACAGCGCCAGGGAACCCCGGGTTCGATTCCCCGGGGCTCGGGTCACTGTCTGTGCGGAGTCTGCACGTTCTCCCCGTGTCTGCGTGGGTTTCCTCCGGGTGCTCCGGTTTCCTCCCACAGTGTGAAAGACGGGGCTGGGTTAGGGTGGATTGGGCCGTGCTAAATTCTCCCTCACTGTAACCCCGAACAGGCGCCGGAGTGTGGGCGACTCGGGGGGATTTTCACAGTAACTTCATTGCAGTGTTAATGTCAGCCTTACTTGTGACACTAATAAGTAAATAAACCTGTCCTGGTCCCCCCTACGCCGACACTATAGTTAAGAAAGCCCCACCAACGCCTCTACTTTCTCAGGAGACTAAGGAAATTTGGCATGTCTGCTACGACTCTCACCAACTTTTACAGATGCCCCATTAGAAAGCATCCTTCCCGGGTGTATCACAGCTTGGTCTGGGGCTCCTGCTCTGCCCAAGACCGCAAGGAACTACAAAGGGTTGTGTGTGTGTGAATGTAGCCCAGTCCCATCACGCAAACCAGCCTCCCATCCATTGACTCCGTCTACACTTCCAGCTGCCTCGGGGGAAAAGCAGCCGGCATAATCAAGGACCCTCCCCACGCACCCCGGACATTCTCTCTTCCACCTTCTTCCGTCGGGGGAAAAAGATACAAAAGTCTGGGGTCACGTACCGACCGACTCAAGAACAGCTTCTTCCCTGCTGCTGCCGTCAGACTTTTGAATGGACCGACCTCGCGTTAAGTTGATCTTTCTCTGCACCCCGAGCTGTGACTCTAACACTACATTCTGCACCCTCTCCTTTCCTTCTCCCCTCTGGACTCTAAAGATGTACGGGTTAGGGTGGATTGGCCATGCTAAATTGTCCCTTAGTGTCCAAAGATGTGCAGGTTAGGGTGGATTGGCCATGCTAAATTGTCCCTTAGTGTCCAAAGATGTGCAGGTTAGGTGGATTGGCCATGCTAAATTGTCCCTTAGTGTCCAAAGATGTGCAGGTTAGGTGGATTGGCCATGCTAAATTGTCCCCTTAGTGTCCAAAGATGTGCAAGTTAGGGTGGATTGGCCATGCTAAATTGTCCCTTAGTGTCCAAAGATGTGCAGGTTAGGGTGGATTGGCCATGCTAAACTGTCCCTTAGTGTCCAAAGATGTGTAGGTTAGGGTGGATTGGCCATGCTAAATTGTCCCTTAGTGTCCAAAGATGTGTAGGTTAGGGTGGATTGGCCATGCTAAATTGTCCCTTAGTGTCCAAAGATGTGCAGGTTAGGGTGGATTGGCCATGCTAAATTGTCCCTTAGTGTCAGTGGGACTAGCTAGGGTAAATGCATGGGGTTATGGGGATAGGGCTTGGGTGGGATTGTGGATGGTGCAGACTCGATGGGTCGAATGGCCTCCTTCTGCACTGCAGGGATTCTATGATTCTAGGATTCTATACTTCCACCAGTTCCTCTCTGTCCACACCTGACTCATGCCAAAAAAAATCCACAAAATTAGTTAAATAAGACCATGAGATATAGGAGCAGAATGAGGCCACTCGGCCCATCGAGTCTGCTCCGCCATTCAATCATGGCTGATATTTTTCCCATCCCCATTCTCCTGCCTTTACCCCATAACCCCTGATCCCCTTATTAATCCAGAACCTATCTATCTCTGTCTTAAAGACACTCAATGACCCGCCCTCCACAGCCTTCTGCGGCAAAGAGTTCCACAGATTCACCACTCTCTGGCTGGAGAAATTCCTCCTCATCTCTGTTTTAAAGGATCGTCCCTTTAGCCTGAGGTTGTGCCTCTGGTTCTAGTTTTTCCCACTCGTGGAAACATCCTCTCCACGTCCACTCTATCCAGGCCTCGCAGTGTCCTGTAAGTTTCAATAAGATCCCCCCCCCTCATCCTTCTAAACTCCAACGAGTACAGACCCAGAGTCCTCAACCCGTTCCTCACACGACAAGCTCTTCATTCCAGGGATCATTCTTGTGGAACCTCCTCTGGACCCTTTCCAAGGGCCAGCACATCCTTCCTTAGATACGGGGACCCAAAACTGCTCTCAATACTCCAAATGGGGTCTGACTCGAGCCTTATACAGCCTCAGAAGTACATCTTTAGTGATCGCTTTGAACATTTTCCCCCAGGACAGATGTTAGACCAACTGGCCTGCACTTTCCTGCTTTCTGTCTCCCTCACCTCTCTGGATAAAGAGATTGCATTTGCTCCCTTCCATAGCATGGGAGAGGGGAGTGTGCAGAGGGACCTGGGTGTCCTTTTGCACCAGTCGCTGAAGGTAAGCATGCGGGTGCAGCAGGCGGTAATAGAACATAGAACAGTACAGCACAGAACAGGCCCTTCGGCCCTCGATGTTGTGCCGAGCTTTATCTGAAACCAAGGTCAAGCTATCCCACTCCCTATCATCCTGGTGTGCTCCATGTGCCTATCCAATAACCGCTTAAATGTTCCTAAAGTGTCTGACTCCACTATCACTGCAGGCAGTCCATTCCACACCCCAACCACTCTCTGCCTAAAGAACCTACCTCTGATATCCTTCCTGTATCTCCCACCACGAACCCTATAGTTATGCCCCCTTGTAACAGCTCCATCCACCCGAGGAAATAGTCTTTAAACGTTCACTCTATCTATCCCCTTCATCATTTTATAAACCTCTATTAAGTCTCCCCTCAGCCTCCTCCGCTCCAGAGAGGTAAAGAAGGCTAATGGTATGTTGGCCTTCATTGCGAGAGGTTTCGAGTACAGGAGCAGTGATGTGTTGTTGCAATTACACAGGGCCTTGGTGAGGCCACACCCAGAGTATTGTGTGCAGTTTTGGTCTCCTTTTCTGAGGAAGGATGTTCGTGCTCTCGAGGGAGCGCAGCGAAGGTTTACCAGGCTGATTCCCGGTGGGACTGATGTATGAGGAGAGGTTGACGAGGTTAGGATTGTTTTCACTGGAGTTCAGACGAATGAAGGGGGATCTCATAGAGACTTATAAAATTCTAACAGGACTGGACAGGGTAGATGCAGGGAGGATGTTCCCGATGGTGGGGGGAGTCCAGAACCAGGGGGGGGTCACAGTCTGAGGATTGGGGGGGAGACCATTTAGGACGGAGGTGGGGAGATAGTTCCTCACCCGCTGAGCCAGTGGAATTCATTACATAAGAACATAAGAACTAGGAGCAGGAGTGGGCCATCTGGCCCCTCGAGCCTGCTCCGCCATTCAATAAGATCATGGCTGATCTTTGCGTGGACTCAGCTCCACTTACCCGCCCGCTCACCATAACCCTTAATTCCTTCACTGTTCAAAAATCTATCTATCCTTGCCTTAAAGAACATTCAACGAGGGAGCCTCAACTGGGCAGGGACTTCCACAGATTCACAACCCTTTGTGTGAAGAAGTTCCTCCTCAACTCAGTCCTAAATCTGCTCCCCCTTATTTTGAGGCCATGCCCCCGAGTTCTAGTTTCACCCGCCAGTGGAAACAACTTCCCTGCTTCTATCTTATCTATTCCCTTCATGATCTGATATGTTTCTATAAGATCCCCCCCTCATTCTTCTGAATTCCAATGAGTATAGCCCCAGTCTACTCAGTCTCTCCTCATAAACCAACCCTCTCAACTCCAGAATCAACCTAGTGAATCTCCTCTGCACCCCCTCCAGTGCCAGTATATCCTTTCTCAAGTAAGGAGACCAGAACTGTACACAGTAACTCCAGGTGTGGCCTCACCAGCACCTTATACAGCTGCAACATAACCTCGCTGTTTTTAAACTCCATCCCTCTCGCAATGAAGGACAAAATTCCATTTGCCGCCTTCATTCCCTGCTGCACCTGCAAACCAACTCCTTGAGATCCCTGCACAAGGACGCCCAGGTCCCTCTGCACGCTGCAATTTTTTTACCATTTAAATCAGGGGTCTCCAAAAACTACCGGCCCGCAGTCTGGAGACCCCGCTCCAACGTCTTTTGTTGAACAACAGTAATCGTGAGTGCGAAACGTTACTTGTCTCTATCCGAGTCGGCCATTTAGGTCAGCTGTATTTATCCCAACAAAGAATTCCTGCTCAGTGAGAATCCTGGGATCTTTATGATAAATATCGTCCAACAGTAATTGTGGGTTGGAATTCAGAACACGATAAACGCAATGACGTTATCAGCGGTCTTCAAACTGCGGGCCGGATGTGGCTCTGCACACTTTGCTCTTCCACCCATCTTAGTGTCATCTGCGAATTTTGACACACTGCACTTGGTCCCCAACTCCAAATCATCTCTGTAAATCGTAAACAATTGCGGTCCCAACACTGACCCCTGAGACACACCACTGGTCACTGATCGCCAACCAGAAGAACACCCATTCACCCCCCACTCTTTGCTTTCTGTTGGTTAACCAATCGCGATCCCTGATTTAAATAATAGTCCATTTTGCTGTTATTCCGACCAAGATGGATGACCTCACATTTACCAACATTGTACTCCATCTGCCAGACGCTCACCCACTCACTTAGACTATCTATATCCCTTTGCAGACTTTCAGCGTCCTCTGCACACTTTGCTCTTCCACCCATCTTAGTGTCATCTGCGAATTTTGACACACCACACTTGGTCCCCAACTCCAAATCATCTCTGTAAATCATAAACAACTGTGGTCCCAACACTGATCCCTGAGGCACACCACTAGTCACTGATCGCCAACCAGAAAAACACCCATTTACCCCCCACTCTTTGCTTTCTGTTAACCAATCCTCTATCCATCCAACCTTTATCTTATACATAGAACATAGAACAGTACAGCACAGAACAGGCCCTTCGGCCCACGATGTTGTGCCGAGCTTTATCTGAAACCAAGATCAAGCTATCCCACTCCCTATCATCCTGGTGTGCTCCATGTGCCTATCCAATAACCGCTTAAATGTTCCTAAAGTGTCTGACTCCACTATCACTGCAGGCAGTCCATTCCACACCCCAACCACTCTCTGCGTAAAGAACCTACCTCTGATATCCTTCCTGTATCTCCCACCACGAACCCTATAGTTATGCCCCCTTGTAATAGCTCCATCCACCCGAGGAAATAGTCTTTGAACGTTCACTCTATCTATCCCCTTCATCATTTTATAAACCTCTATTAAGTCTCCCCTCAGCCTCCTCCGCTCCAGAGAGGTAAAGAAGGCTAATGGTATGTTGGCCTTCATTGCGAGAGGTTTCGAGTACAGGAGCAGAGGGATGTGTTGTTGCAATTACACAGGGCCTTGGTGAGGCCACACCCAGAGTATTGTGTGCAGTTTTGATCTCCTTTTCTGAGGAAGGATGTTCGTGCTCTCGAGGGAGCGCAGCGAAGGTTTACCAGGCTGATTCCTGGTGGGACTGATGTATGAGGAGAGGTTGACTCGGTTAGGATTGTTTTCACTGGAGTTCAGATGAATGAGGGGGGATCTCATAGAGACTAATAAAATTCTAACAGGACTGGACAGGGTAGATGCAGGGAGGATGTTCCCGATGGTGGGGGGGAGTCCAGAACCAGGGGGGGGGGTCACAGTCTGAGGATTGGGGGGAGACCATTTAGGACGGAGGTGGGGAGATATTTCCTCACCCGCTGAGCCTGTGGAATTCATTACATAAGAACTAGGAGCAGGAGTGGGCCATCTGGCCCCTCGAGCCTGCTCCGCCATTCAATAAGATCATGGCTGATCTTTGCGTGGACTCAGCTCCACTTACCCGCCCGCTCACCATAACCCTTAATTCCTTCACTGTTCAAAAATCTATCTATCCTTGCCTTAAAGAACATTCAACGAGGGAGCCTCAACTGGGCAGGGAATTCCACAGATTCACAACCCTTTGTGTGAAGAAGTTCCTCCTCAACTCAGTCCTAAATCTGCTCCCCCTTATTTTGAGGCCATGCCCCCTAGTTCTAGTTTCACCCGCCAGTGGAAACAACTTCCCTGCTTCTATCTTATCTATTCCCTTCATGATCTGATATGTTTCTATAAGATCCCCCCCTCATTCTTCTGAATTCCAATGAGTATAGCCCCAGTCTACTCAGTCTCTCCTCATAAACCAACCCTCTCAACTCCGGAATCAACCTAGTGAATCTCCTCTGCACCCCCTCCAGTGCCAGTATATCCTTTCTCAAGTAAGGAGACCAAAACTGTACACAGTAACTCCAGGTGTGGCCTCACCAGCACCTTATACAGCTGCAACATAACCTCGCTGTTTTTAAACTCCATCCCTCTCGCAATGAAGGACAAATTTCCATTTGCCGCCTTCATCACCTGCTGCACCCGCAAACCAACTCCTTGAGATCCCTGCACAAGGACGCCCAGGTCCCTCTGCACGCTGCAATTTTTTAACCATTTAAATCAGGGGTCTCCAAAAACTACCGGCCCGCAGTCTGGAGACCCCGCTCCAACGTCTTTTGTTGAACAACAGTAATCGTGAGTGCGAAACGTTACTTGTCTCTATCCGAGTCGGCCATTTAGGTTAGCTGTATTTATCCCAACAAAGAATTCCTGCTCAGTGAGAATCCTGGGATCTTTATGATAAATATCGTCCAACAGTAATTGTGGGTTGGAATTCAGAACACGATAAACGCAATGACGTCATCAGCGGTCTTCAAACTGCGGGCCGGATGTGGCTCTGCACATTTTGCTCTTCCACCCATCTTAGTGTCATCTGCGAATTTTGACACACTGCACTTGGTCCCCAACTCCAAATCATCTCTGTAAATCGTAAACAATTGCGGTCCCAACACTGACCCCTGAGACACACCACTGGTCACTGATCGCCAACCAGAAGAACACCCATTAACCCCCCACTCTTTGCTTTCTGTTGGTTAACCAATCGCGACCCCTGATTTAAATAATAGTCCATTTTGCTGTTATTCCGACCAAGATGGATGACCTCACATTTACCAACATTGTACTCCATCTGCCAGACGCTCACCCACTCACTTAGACTATCTATATCCCTTTGCAGACTTTCAGCATCCTCTGCACACTTTGCTCTTCCACCCATCTTAGTGTCATCTGTGAATTTTGACACACTACACTTGGTCCCCAACTCCAAATCATCTGTGTAAATTGTAAACAATTGTGGTCCCAACACTGATCCCTGAGGCACACCACTAGTCACTGATCGCCAACCAGAAAAACACCCATTTACCCCCCACTCTTTGCTTTCTGTTGGTTAACCAATCCTCTATCCATCCAACCTTTATCTTATACATAGAACATAGAACAGTACAGCACAGAACAGGCCCTTCGGCCCACGATGTTGTGCCGAGCTTTATCTGAAACCAAGATCAAGCTATCCCACTCCCTACCATCCTGGTGTGCTCCATGTGCCTATCCAATAACCGCTTAAATGTTCCTAAAGTGTCTGACTCCACTATCACTGCAGGCAGTCCATTCCACACCCCAACCACTCGCTGCGTAAAGAACCTACCTCTGATATCCTTCCTGAATCTCCCACCACGAACCCTATAGTTATGCCCCCTGCTTATGTAGCAGTCTTTGGTGTGGCACCTTGTCAAATGCCTTCTGGAAATCCAGATACACCACATCCCCAGGTTCCCCGTTGTCCACTGCGCATGTAATGTTCTCAAAGAATTCCACCAAATCAGTCAAACATGACCTTCCCTTCATGAACCCATGCTGCGTCTTACCAATGGGACAATTTACATCCAGATGTCTCGCTATTTCCTCCTTGATGATAGATTCAAGCATTTTCCCTACTACAGAAGTTAAGCTAACCGGCCTATAGTTACCTGCCTTATGTCTATCTCCTTTTTTAAACAGTGGTATCACATTTGCTGTTTTCCAATCTGTGGGAACCACCCCAGAGTCCAGTGAATTTTGGTAAATTACCACTAGTGCATTTGCTATTTCTCCCGCCATCTCTTTTAGTTCCCTGGGATGCATTCCATCTGGACCAGGAGACTTGTCTACCTTTAGCCCCACTAACTTGCCCAACACTACCTCTTTCGTGATAATGATAGTTTCCAGGTTCTGACCAGCCGTAGCCTTCCAATTTTTGGCACGTTATTTGTGTCTTCCACTGTGAAGACCGACACAAAATCCCTGTTCAATGCCTCGGTCATTTCCTCATTTCCCGTTATTACGTCCCCCTTCCCGTCCCTCAAAGGACCAATGTTGACTTTCGCCGCTCTTTTTCGTTTTATATATTTGTAGAAACCTTTGCTCTCTGGAAGTAGTTGATGCCAAAACATTGACTGTATTCCAGAGGGGGCTGGGTGTCACACTTGGGGGGCGAACGGGGTCAAAGGTTATGGGGGGAAAGCAGGATTAGGCTGTTGGGTTGGATGATCAGCTGTGATGGTGATGGATGGGGGAGCAGGCTCGAAGGGCCGAATGGCCTCCTCGTGCTCCTATCCTCTGTGTTTCTATGTTAATCTAATGTACCCTTCCCCAAACCCAGGGAATGTTGGAAAATTATCACCTCTGCATCAACTATCTCACGGGAACTTCCTTCAGGTCCTTTAGATGGGAGGCCTATCCAGACCTTCATTTCTTATCCATCCGTGGGCCATGGGTGTCGCTGGTTGGGTCCAGCATTTATTGCCCATCCCCAGTTGCCCCTTGGAGGGACAGTTGAGAGTTGACCACATTGCTGTGGCTCTGGAGTCACATGTAGGCCCAGACCAGGGTAAGGACGGCAGATTTCCTTCCCTAAAGGGTACATTAGTGACCCAGATGGGTTTCTCCCACAATCGACAATGGGTTCATGGTCACCAGTAGATTCTTAATCCCAGATATTTTTTATTGAATTCAAATTCCCACCATCTGCCGCGGGCGGGATTCGAACCCGGGTCCTCCCAGAACATTAACTGAGTTTCTGGATTAATAGTCTAATCGCCTCCCAGGGGATTTGTTAGCCTGTAGACCGAACAATTTGCTCAGCACTGACCCTCCCACAGTGCGGCGCTCCCTCAGCACTGACCCTCCCACAGTGTGGCGCTCCCTCAGCACTGACCCTCCCACAGTGCGGCGCTCCCTCAGCACCGACCCTCCCACAGTGCGGCACTCCCTCAGCACTGACCCTCCCACAGTGCGGCGCTCCCTCAGCACCGACCCTCCCACAGTGCGGCGCTCCCTCAGCACCGACCCTCCCACAGTGCGGCGCACCCTCAGCACTGACCCTCCCCACAGTGCGGCGCTCCCTCAGCACTGACCCTCCCCACAGTGCGGCGCTCCCTCAGCACTGACCCTCCCACAGTGCGGCGCTCCCTCAGCACTGACCCTCCCACAGTGCGGCGCTCCCTCAGCACTGACCCTCCCATAGTTTGATTTAATTTAAGTTTGAAACATTAGTCTTGGACCCACTCCCCTCACCCTCAAACTGAATGTAAATTAACAACGATATTATGATCGCTGTTACGTGGAAACATAGAAAAGCTACAGCACAAAACAGGCCCTTCAGCCCCACAAGTTGTGCCGAACACATCCCTACAAACCAAAGTAGAACGTACAGGGTAAATGGTAGGACTCTGAAGAGTGCAGTTGAACAGAGGGATCTGGGAATACAGGTACAGAGTTCCCTAAAAGTGACGTCACAGGTGGATAGGGTCGTAAAGAGTGCCTTTGGTACATTGGCCTTTATAAATCGGAGTATCGAGTATAAAAGTTGGAGTGTTATGGTAAGGTTATATAAGGCATTGGTGAGGCCGAATTTGGAGTATTGTGTACAGTTTTGGTCACCTCGTTATAGGAAGCATGTAAATAAGGTTGAAAGAGTGCAGAGAAGGTTCACAAGGATGTTGCCGGGACTTGAGAAGCTGAGTTACAGAGAGAGATTGAATAGGTTGGGACTTTATTCCCTGGAGCGTAGAAGATTGAGGGGAGATTTGACAGAGGTGTATAAGATTTTGATGGGTATAGATAGAGTGAATGCAAGCAGGCTTTTTCCGCTGAGGCTGGGGGAGAAAAAAACCAGAGGGCATGGGTTAAGGGTGAAAGGAGAAAAGTTTAAAGGGAATATTAGGGGGGGCTTCTTCACGCAGAGAGTGGTGGGAGTGTGGAATGAGCTGCCGGATAAAGTGGTAAATGCGGGGTCACTTTTAACATTTAAGAAAAACTTGGATGGGTTGATGGATGAGAGGGGTGTGGAGGGATATGGTCCAAGTGCAGGTCAGTGGGACTCGGCAAAAAATGGTTCGGCCACAGACAAGAAGGGCCAAAAGGCCTGTTTCTGAGCTGTAATTTTCTATGGTTCTGTGGTTTCTAGACCTCCCTATAACCCTCCATCCTATTAAGTCCCATGTACTCATCCAGGAGTCTCTTAAAAGACCCTATTGAGTTCGCCTCCACCACCACTGACGGCAGCCGATTCCACTCGCCCACCACCCTCTGTGTGAAAAACTTCCCCCCAACATCTCCCCTGTACCTACCCCCCCAGCACCTTAAACCTGTGTCCTCTCGTAGCAGACACTATCTCGGGATGCCCTTACTATGGGGTTATCAGTTAGTCCAATCTCACAGCACCACACCAAGTCTACTACTGCCTGCCGTCTGATTCGTTCCAGGGCTTTCTGAAACAGTCTATCCAAAAAACGTTCGAAGAGTTGTCCCTCGCGGCTACATTTGCCCATCCGAATTTTCCCAAACATAGTCATAGAGGTTTACAGCATGGAAACAGGCCCTTCGGCCCAACTTGTGCATGCCACCCCCTTTTTATACCCACTAAGCTAGTCCCAATTGCCCGCGTTTGCCCCATATCCCTCTCTACCCATCTTACCCATGTAACTGTCGAAACACTTTGTAAAAGACAAAATTGTACCCGCCTCTACTACTGCCTCTG
>NW_027593880.1:7500-25413 GCF_964213995.1 Mustelus asterias | reverse complement strand
ACCCTCTACAACCACCCTCTGGCTTCTGTCAAGAACTGGAGATGCCCGCGTTGGACTGGGGTAAACACAGTAAGAAGTCTCACAACACCAGGTTAAAGTCCAACAGGTTTATTTGGTAGCAAAAGCCACTAGCTTTCGGAGCGCTGCTCCTTCATCAGGTGAGTGGGAGTTCTGTTCACAAACAGGGCATATAAACTCAATTTACAGAATAATGGTTGGAATGCGAGTCTTTACAGGTAATCAAGTCTTAAAGGTACAGACAATGTGAGTGGAGAGAGCATTAAGCACAGGTTAAAGAGATGTGTATTGTCTCCAGACAGGACAGTTAGTGAGATTTTGCAAGCCCAGGCAAGTCGTGGGGGTTACAGATAGTGTGACATGAACCCAAGGTCCCGGTTGAGGCCGTCCTCGTGTGTGCGGAACTTGGCTATCATGGTCACGGGCATTCAGCCTCTGATCTTCGGGTAAGCGTTCTCCAAGGCGGCCTTCACGACACACGACAGCGCAGAGTCGCTGAGCAGAGACTGATAGCCAAGTTCCGCACACATGAGGACGGCCTAAACCGGGATCTTGGGTTCATGTCACACTATCTGTTACCCCCACGACTTGCCTGGGCTTGCAAAATCTCACTAACTGTCCTGTCTGGAGACAATACACATCTCTTTAACCTGTGCTTAACCCTCTCTCCACTCACATTGTCTGTACCTTTAAGACTTGATTACCTGTAAAGACTCGCATTCCAACCATTATTTTGTAAATTGAGTTTGTGTCTTTATATGCCCTGTTTGTGAACAGAACTCCCACTTACCTGATGAAGGAGCAGTGCTCTGAAAGCTAGTGCTACCAAATAAACCTGTTGGACTTTAACCTGGTGTTATGAGACTTCTTTCTGTCAAGAAGCCAATTTTGTAACGATTTAGATACCTCACCCTGGATCCCGTGAGATTTAACTTTATGCAACAACCTACCATGCGGTACCTTGTCAAAGGCCTTGCTAAAGTCCATGTAGACAACATCAACTGCACTGCCTCATCTACCTTCTTGGTTACCCCTTCAAAAACCTCAATCAAATTTGTGAGACATGATTTTCCACTCACAAAGCCATGCTGACTGTCCCTAATCAGTCCTTGCGTCTCTAAATGCCTGTAGATCCTGTCTCTCAAAATACCTTCCAACAATTTACCCACCACAGATGTGAGGCTCACCGGCCTGTAGTTCCCAGGCTTTTCCCTGCAGCCCTTTTTAAACAAAGGCACAATATTTGCCACTCTCCAATCTTCAGGCACCTCACCCATGACTATCGATGATTCAAATATCTCAGCTCGGGGACCCGCAATTTCCTCCCTAGCCTCCCACAATGTCCTGGGATCCACTTCATCAGGTCCCGGGGATTTATCTACCTTGATGCGCTTTAAGACTTCCAGCACCTCCTTCTCTGTAATATGTACACTCCTCAAGACATCACTATTTATTTCCCCAAGTTCCCTAACATCCATGCTTTTCTCAACAGTAAATACTGATGAGAAATATTAATTTAGGATCTCACCCATCTCTTGTGGATCCGCACATAGATGTCCTTTTTGATCATAAGAGGCCCTACTCTCTCCCTTGTTACTCTTTTGCCCTTTATGTATTTGTAGAAGCTCTTTGGATTCTCCTTTGCCTGATCTGCCAAAACAATCTCCTGTCCCCTTTTTGCCCTCCTGATTTCTCTCTTAACTCTACTCCTAAACCCCCGATACTCTTCAAGGGATTCACTTGATCCCAGCTGCCTTTGCCTGTCATGTGCCTCCTTCTCCTTCTCCACAGGAGAGGGACAGTGTTGTCGAGGGGAGTACTGAGATGCAGGCTGTTGGACTGGACGGGATTGAGGTTCATAAGGAAAAGGTGTTAGCAATTCTGGAAAGGGTAAAAATAGATAAGTCTCCTGGGCCGGATGGGATTTATCCTAGGATTCTGTGGGAGGCTAGAGAGGAGATTGCAGAGCCTTTGGCTTTGATCTTTGTGTCATCATTGTCTACAGGAACAGTGCCAGAAGACTGGAGGATAGCAAATGTTGTCCCCTTGTTCAAGAAGGGGAGTAGAGACAACCCTGGTAATTATAGACCGGTGAGCCTTACTTCTGTTGTGGGCAAAGTATTGGAAAGGATTATAAGAGATAGGATTTATAATCACCTGGAAAGGAATAATTTGATCAGGGATAGTCAGCACGGTTTTGTGAAGGGGAGGTCGTGCCTCACAAACCTTATTGAGTTCTTTGAGAAGGTGACCAAAGAAGTGGATGAGAGTAAAGCGGTTGATGTGGTGTATATGGATTTCAGCAAAGCGTTTGATAAGGTTCCCCATGGTAAGCTTTTGCAGAAAATACGGACACATGGGATTGAGGGTGATTTAGTGGTTTGGATCAGGAATTGGCGAACTGTAAGAAAACAGAGGGTGGTGGTTGATGGGAAATATTCATCCTGGAGTTCAGTTACTAGTGGTGTACCGCAAGGATCTGTTTTGGGGCCACTGCTGTTTGTCATTTTTATTAATGACCTGGATGAGGGCGTGGAAGGATGGATTAGTAAATTTGCGGATGACACTAAAGTCGGTGGAGTTGTAGACAGTGCGGAGGGAAGTGGCAGGTTACAGAGGGACATAGATAAGCTGCAGAGCTGGGCTGAGAGGTGGCAAATGGAGTTTAATGCGGAAAAGTGTGAGGTGATTCACTTTGGAAGGAGTAACAGGAATACAGAGTACTGGGCTAATGGTAAGATACTTGGTAGTGTGGATGAACAGAGGGATCTGGGTGTCCATGTGCATAGATCCCTGAAAGTTGGCACCCAGGCTGATAGGGTTGTTAAGAAGGCGTACGGTGTGTTAGCTTTTATTGGTAGAGGGATTGAGTTTCGGAGCCAGGAGGTCATGCTGCAACTGTACAAAACTCTGGTGCGGCCGCACTTGGAGTATTGTGTACAGTTCTGGTCGCCGCATTATAGGAAAGATGTGGAAGCGTTGGAAAGGGTGCAGAGGAGATTTACCAGGATGTTGCCTGGTATGGTGGGAAAATCGTATGAGGAAAGGCTGAGGGGCTTGAGGTTGTTTTCGTTAGAGAGAAGAAGGTTAAGAGGTGACTTAATAGAGGCATACAAGATGATCAGAGGATTAGATAGGGTGAATAGTGAGAGCCTTTTTCCTCGGATGGTGATGGCTAACACGAGGGGACATAGCTTTAAATTGAGGGGTGAGAGAAAGAGGACAGATGTTAGAGGTAGGTTCTTTACTCAGAGAGTAGTAAGGGCGTGGAATGCCCTGCCTGCAGCAGTAGTGGACTCGTCAACATTGAGACCGTTCAAGTGGTTATTGGATAAACATATGGATGATATTGGAATAGTGTAGATTAGAGGGGCTTTAGATTGGTTCCACTGGTCGGCGCAACATCGAGGGCCGAAGGGCCTGTACTGCGCTGTAATGTTCTGTGTTCTTCTTGACCAAGGCCTCAATATCCCGAGTCATCCAGGGTTCCCGACTTCTCCCAGCCTTGCCCTTCACTCTAAGAGGAATGTGCTTACCCTGAACCCTGGCTAACACACTTTTGAAAGCCTCCCACTTAGCTGACATCCCTTTGCCTTCCCACAGACTCCCCCAATTCACTGTTGAAAGTTCCTGCCTGATACCATCAAAATTGGCCTTGCCCCAATTTAGAATTTTGACTTTTGGGCCAGACCTATCATTCTCCATAGCTATCTTAAAACTAATGGAATTATGGTCACTGGTCCCAAGTTAACGGTTACTAACACTTCTGTCACCTGCCCTTCCTTATTTCCCAAGAGGAGGTCAAGTTTTGCCCCCTCTCTAGTCGGGCCATCCACATACTGAATGATAAACTCCTCCTGAATACACTCAACAAATTTCTCTCCATCCAACCCTCCAAACTGGCTGTCCCAGTCAATGTCGGGAATGTTAAAATCCCCGACTGTTACCACCCTATTTTTCTTGGAGCTATCTGTAATCTCCTTACATATTTGCTCCTCAATTTCCCGCTGACTATTTGGGGGCCTATAGTATAACCCCATCGAAGTGATTTCCCCCTTCTGATTTCTCAGTTCTACCCATATAGACCCAGTGCCCGAACCCTCGGATATATCCCCTCTCAGTACGGCCGTGATGCTTTCCCTAAGCAAAAGTGCAACTCCCCTCCTCTCTTACCTCCTGTTCTATCTTTCCTATAGCAGGGAGTGAGGGTGAGGGAGAGGGAGGTTGAGGGGAGGGTGAGGGTGCCCGCTGTACCAGTCCCTCCAGGGTTAAGCTGGCGCTGGGAGAGAGGGAAGCTGATTCACACAGAGGAAACAAGCCCCGACAGGACAGTGCTGTGTGCAGACACGCTGCTGTCCTGCCTCGTTGCACATTGCCGATTCCCGGGATCACATACACCCCGGGAAAGCTCACTCGCTCAGCATTCTAATCATTCCTGACAGAGGGAACCTTCCCCCCCTCACCATCCAGCACACCCTCACTACTGACACAACACAAACCCTCTCACGCCCAATCTCTGTAACCTCCTCCAGCCCCTACGCCCCTCCCTATCTCTGTAAACTCCTCCAGCCCCTACAACCCCTCCCTATCTCTGTAACCTCCTCCAGCCCCTACACCCCTCCCCATCTCTGTAACCTCCTCCAGCCCGTACACCCCTCCCTATCTCTGTAACCTCCTCCAGCCCCGACAACCCCTCCCTATCTCTGTAACCTCCTCCAGCCCCGACAACCCCTCCCTATCTCTGTAACCTCCTCCAGCCCCTACACCCCTCCCTATCTCAGTAACCTCCTCCAGCCCCTACAACCCCTCCCTATCTCTGTAACCTCCTCCAGCCCCTACAACCCCTCCCTATCTCTGTAACCTCCTCCAGCCCCTACACCCCCTCCCTATCTCTGTAACCTCCTCCAGCCCCTACACCCCTCCCTATCTCTGTTACCTCCTCCAGCCCCTACATCCCTCTCTATCTCTGTAACCTCCTCCAGTCCCTACACCCCTCCCCATCTCTGTAACCTCCTCCAGCCCGTACACCCCTCCCTATCTCTGTAACCTCCTCCAGCCCCTACATCCCTCTTGATCTCTGTAACCTCCTCCAGCCCCTACACCCCTCCCTACCTCTGTAACCTCCTCCAGTCCCTACACCCCTCCCCATCTCTGTAACCTCCCCCAGCCCCTACACCCCCTCCCTATCTCTGTAACCTCCTCCATCCCCCTACACCCCCTCCCTATCTCTGTAACCTCCTCCATCCCCCTACACCCCTCCCTTTCTCTGTAACCTCCTCCAGCCCCGACACCCCTCCCTATCTCTGTAACCTCCTCCAGCCCCTACACCCCTCCCTATCTCTGTAACCTCCTCCAGCCCCTACACCCCTCCCTATCTCTGTAACCTCCTCCAGCCCCTACACCCCTCCCTATTTCTGTGACCTCCTCCAGTCTCTACACCGCTCCCTATCTCTGTAACCTCCTCCAGCCCCGCACCTCCTCCCTATCTCTGTAACCTCCTCCAGCCCCGACACCTCCTCCCAATCTCTGTAACCTCCTCCAGCGCCTACACCCCCTCCCTATCTCTGTAACCTCCTCCAGCACCTACACCCCCTCCCTTTCTCTGTAACCTCCTCCAGCCCCTACATGCCCTTCCTATCTCTGTAACCTCCTCCAGCCCCTACACCCCTCCCTATCTATGTAACTTCCTCCAGCCCCTACACCCCTCCCTATCTCTTTAACCTCCTCCAGCCCCAACACCCCTCCCTATCTCTGTAACCTCCTCCAGCCCCTACACCATTCCCTATCTCTGTAGCCTCCTCCAGTCCCAACACCCCTCCCGATCTCTGTCACCTCCTCCAGCCCCTACACCGCCTCACTATCTCTGTAACCTCCTCCAGTCCCGACACCCCCTCCCTATCTCTGTAACCTCCTCCTGCCCCTACACCCCTCCCTATCTCTGTAACCTCCTCCAGCCCCTACATCCCCTCCCTATCTCTGTAACCTCCTCCAGTCCCAACACCCCTCCCGATCTCTGTAACCTCCTCCAGCCCCTACACCCCTCCCGATCTCTGTAACCTCCTCCAGTCCCGACACCCCTCCCTATCTCTGTAACCTCCTCCAGCCCCTACACCCCTCCCAATCTCTGTAACCTCCTCCAGCCCCGACACCCCTCCCTATCTCTGTAACCTCCTCCAGCCCCGACACCCCTCCCTATCTCTGTAACCTCCTCCAGCCCCTACATCCCCTCCCTATCTCTGTAACCTCCTCCAGTCCCAACACCCCTCCCGATCTCTGTCACCTCCTCCAGCCCCTACACCCCTCCCTATCTCTGTAACCTCCTCCAGCCCCTACACCCCTCCCTATCTCTGTAACCTCCTCCAGACCCCTACACCCCTCCCGATCTCTGTAACCTCCTCCAGTCCCGACACCCCTCCCTATCTCTGTAACCTCCTCCAGTCCCGACACCCCTCCCTATCTCTGTAACTTCCTCCAGCCCCTACACCCCTCCCTATCTCTTTAACCTCCTCCAGCCCCAACACCCCTCCCTATCTCTGTAACCTCCTCCAGCCCCTACATCCCCTCCCTATCTCTGTAACCTCCTCCAGCCCCTACACCCCCTCCCTATCTCTGTAACCTCCTCCAGTCCAGACACCCCTCCCTATCTCTGTAACCTCCTCCAGTCCCGACACCCCCTTCCTATCTCTGTAACCTCCTCCAGCCACTACACCCCTCCCTATCTCTGTAACCTCCTCCAGCCCCTACACCCCTCCCGATCTCTGTCACCTCCTCCAGCCCCTACACCGCCTCACTATCTCTGTAACCTCCTCCAGTCCCGACACCCCCTCCCTATCTCTGTAACCTCCTCCAGCCCCTACACCCCTCCCTATCTCTGTAACCTCCTCCAGCCCCTACACCCCTCCCTATCTCTGTAACCTCCTCCAGCCCGACACCCCTCCCTATCTCTGTAACCTCCTCCAGCCCCTACATCCCCTCCCTATCTCTGTAACCTCCTCCAGTCCCAACACCCCTCCCGATCTCTGTAACCTCCTCCAGCCCCTACACCCCCTCCCTATCTCTGTAACCTCCTCCAGCCCCTACACCCCTCCCTATCTCTGTAACCTCCTCCAGCCCCTATACCCCTCCCTATCTCTGTAACCTCCTCCAGCCCCGACACCCCTCCCTATCTCTGTAACCTCCTCCAGCCCCTACATCCCCTCCCTATCTCTGTAACCTCCTCCAGTCCCAACACCCCTCCCGATCTCTGTCACCTCCTCCAGCCCCTACACCCCTCCCTATCTCTGTAACCTCCTCCAGCCCCTACACCCCCTCCCTATCTCTGTAACCTCCTCCAGCCCCTACACCCCTTCCTATCTCTGTAACCCCCTCCAGCCCCTACACACCCCTCCCGATCTCTGTAACCTCCTCCAGTCCCGACACCCCTCCCTATCTCTGTAACCTCCTCCAGTCCCGACACCCCTGTACCTGTGCTGCAATATGGTGTATGTATCACGGTGTGTGCTGTAACGCAGGGTGTGTATTACAGTGTGAGCTGTAATCCAGGGTGTGTATTATAGTGTGTGTGCTGTAATGCGGGGTGTGTATTACAGTGTGTGCTGTAATCCGGGTTGTGCATTACAGTGTGTGCTGTAATCCGGGGTGTGTATTACAGTGTGTGCTGTAATCCGGGTTGTGCATTACAGTGTGTGCTGTAATCCGGGGTGTGTATTACAGTGTGTGCTGTAATCCGGGTTGTGCATTACAGTGTGTGCTGTAATCCGGGTTGTGCATTACAGTGTGTGCTGTAATCCGGGTTGTGTATTACAGTGTGTGCTGTAATCCGGGTTGTGCATTACAGTGTGTGCTGTAATCCGGGTTGTGCATTACAGTGTGTGCTGTAATCCAGGGTGTGTATTACAGTGTGTGTGCTGTAATCCGGGGTGTGTATTACAGTGTGTGCTGTAATCCGGGGTGTGTATTACAGTGTGTGCTGTAATCCGGGGTGTGTATTACAGTGTGTGCTGTAATCCGGGTTGTGCATTACAGTGTGTGCTGTAATCCGGGGTGTGTATTACAGTGTGTGCTGTAATCCGGGTTGTGCATTACAGTGTGTGCTGTAATCCGGGTTGTGCATTACAGTGTGTGCTGTAATCCGGGGTGTGTATTACAGTGTGTGCTGTAATCCGGGTTGTGCATTACAGTGTGTGCTGTAATGCGGGTTGTGCATTACAGTGTGTGCTGTAATCCGGGTTGTGCATTACAGTGTGTGCTGTAATGCGGGTTGTGCATTACAGTGTGTGCTGTAATCCGGGGTGTGTATTACAGTGTGTGCTGTAATATTTGACAGAGAGTTGTAATGTCCTTATCGCGGGGTTGGGGTTCCAGGTTGCGATGGAGAGGGACGGTGACTGGCGGGGGATTGTGGGGGATGGAGACTCCAATACTACGCCTGTTTTCCAGCTCCAGCACCCAATTCCAAATCCGGAATGTTCCGGAGCAGCTGCTTCGAGCGGGAGAAATCCTCCGGGAAATGTTTCCATAGTGACAAACGAGCTGAATCAACACTGCTGGGATCAGTTACTATAGAAACGCTCAGCGGATCATTGTCAGCAGCAGATCAAAGAGAGATCCCAAACTGACAGTGTGGCACTCCCTCAGTACTGACCCTCTGACAGTGCGGCACTCCCTCAGTACTGACCCTCTGACAGTGCGGCACTCCCTCAGTACTGACCCTCTGACAGTGCGGCACTCCCTCAGCACTGACCCTCTGACAGTGCGGCACTCCCTCAGTATTGACCCTCTGACAGTGCGGCACTCCCTCAGCACTGACCCTCTGACAGTGCGGCACTCCCTCAGTACTGACCCTCTGACAGTGCGGCACTCCCTCAGCACCGGCTCTCTGACAGTGCGGCACTCCCTCAGCACCGGCTCTCTGACATGGTGCCAATTACTCATTCCTGAGTGAGCCAGGGGTGTATGATCCGGGATCGCAGACACTGGGTGTGATGTTGGAACAGGTTGCAACTTGCTAACCTGGGTCTGCGTGGAAAATCCCATTCTGTCATTGCCCTGTGGTTTCGACGTACAGTGGGTGAGCCATGGAGACAGGGAGAGGGAATACTGGCTGCAGGGTGAGACAGGGTAGATTCAGAAAGAATGTTCCCGATGGTGGGGGAGTCCAGAACTAGGGGTCAGAGTTTGAGGATAAGGGGGAAACCTTTTAGAACTGAGGGGAGGAGGAATGTCTTCACCCAGAGAGTGGTGAATGTGTGGAATTCACTCCCACAGAAAGTAGTTGAGGCCAAAACGCTGTGTGATTTCAAGAAGAAATTAGATTTCGCTCTTGGGGCAAAAGGGATCGAGGGATATGGGGGGAAGGGGGGGATCAGGATATTGAATTCAATGATCAGCCGTGATCAAAATGAATGGTGGAGCAGCTGGAAGGGCCGAATGGCCTCCTCCTGCTTCTAGATTCTATGTTTCTCTGTTTCTAACCACATGTAGGGAGGTGTTGACCCGTTAGAGAAAATCTCCATTACAAGAGAGGAAGTGTTAGGTTTTTTAGGGAACATTAAAACTGACAAAGCCCCAGGGCCTGATGGCATCTATCCTCGACTGCTCAGGGAGACGAGAGGTGAAATTGCTGGGCCTCTGACGGAAATCTTTGTCGCTTCTTTAGACACGGGTGAGGTCCCTGAGGATTGGAGGAATCGCGAATGTGGTCCCGTTGTTTAAGAAGGGTAGCAGGGATAACCCAGGAATTATAGGCCGGTGAGCTTGACGTCCGTGGTAGAGAAGTTGTTGGAGAGGATTCTGAGAGACAGGGTGTATGTGCATTTAGAACGGAACAATCTCATTAGTGACAGACAGCATGGTTTTGTAAGGGGGAGGTCGTGCCTTACAAATTTGGTGGAGTTTTTTGAGGAAGTGACAAAAGCGGTTGATGAAGGAAGGGCCGTGGATGTCGTCTATATGGATTTCAGTAAGGCATTTGACAAAGTCCCACATGGCAGGTTGGTTAAGAAGGTTAAGGCTCATGGGATACAAGGAGAAGTGGCTAGATGGGTGGAGAACTGGCTTGGCCATAGGAGACAGAGGGTAGTGGTCGAAGGGTCTTTTTCCGGCTGGAGGTCTGTGACCAGTGGTGTTCCGCAGGGCTCTGTACTGGGGCCTCTGCTATTTGTGATATATATAAATGATTTGGAAGATGGTGTAACTGGTGTAATCAGCAAGTTTGCGGATGACACGAAGATGGCTGGACTTGCGGATAGCGAAGAGCATTGTCGGGCAATACAGCAGGATATAGATAGGCTGGAAAATTGAGTGGAGAGGTGGCAGATGGAGTTTAATCCGGATAAATGCGAAGTGATGCATTTTGGAAGAAATAATGTAGGGAGGAGTTATACAATAAATGGCAGAGTCATCAGGAGTATAGAAACACAGAGGGACCTCGGTGTGCAAGTCCACAAATCCTTGAAGGTGGCAACACAGGTGGAGAAGGTGGTGAAGAAGGCATATGGTATGCTTGCCTTTATAGGACGGGGTATAGAGTATAAAAGCTGGAGTCTGATGATGCAGCTGTATAGAACGCTGGTTAGGCCACATTTGGAGTACTGCATCCAGTTCTGGTCGCCGCACTACCAGAAGGACGTGGAGGCGTTAGAGAGAGTGCAGAGAAGGTTTACCAGGATGTTGCCTGGTATGGAGGGTCTTAGCTATGAGGAGAGATTGGGTAAACTGGGGTTGTTCTCCCTGGAAAGACGGAGAATGAGGGGAGATCTAATAGAGGTGTACAAGATTATGAAGGGTATAGATAGGGTGAACAGTGGGAAGCTTTTTCCCAGGTCGGAGGTGACGATCACGAGGGGTCACGGGCTCAAGCTGAGAGGGGCGAAGTATAACTCAGATATCAGAGGGACGTTTTTTACACAGAGGGAGGTGGGGGCCTGGAATGCGCTGCCAAGTAGGGTGGTGGAGGCGGGCACGCTGGCATCGTTTAAGACTTACCTGGATAGTCACATGAGCAGCCTGGGAATGGAGGGATACAAACGATTGGTCTAGTTGGACCAAGGAGCGGCACAGGCTTGGAGGGCCGAAGGGCCTGTTTCCTGTGTTGTACTGTTCTTTGTTCTTTGTATGTAGGGGCTGGAGGAGGTTACAGAGATAGGGATGGGTGTAGGGGCTGGAGGAGGTTACAGAGATAGGGACGGGTGTAGGGGCTGGAAGAGGTTACAGAGATAGGGTGGGGGTGTAGGGGCTGGAGGAGGTTACAGAGATAGGGAGGGGTGTAGGGGCTAGAGGAGGTTACAGAGATAGGGTGGGGGTGTAGGGGCTGGAGGAGGTTACAGAGATAGGGAGGGGTGTAGGGGCTAGAGGAGGTTACAGAGATAGGGAGGGTGTAGGGGCTGGAGGAGGTTACATAGATAGGGAGGGGGTGTAGGGGCTGGAGGAGGTTACAGAGATAGGGATGGGGTGTAGGGGCTGGAGGAGGTTACAGAGATAGGGAGGGGGTGTAGGGGCTGGAGGAGGTTACAGAGATAGGGATGGGGTGTAGGGGGCTGGAGGAGGTTACAGAGATAGGGTGGGGGTGTAGGGGGCTGGAGGAGGTTACAGAGATAGGGAGGGGTGTAGGGACTGGAGGAGGTTACAGAGGTAGGGAATGACTGTAGGGGGCTGGAGGAGGTTACAGAGATCGGGAGGGGGTGTAGGGGCTGGGGTAGGTTACAGAGATAGGGAGGGGGTGTAGGGGCTGGAGGAGGTTACAGAGATAGGGAGGGGTGTAGGGGCTGGAGGAGGTTACAGAGATAGGGAGGGGTGTAGGGGCCGGAGGTGGTTACAGAGATAGGGAGGGGTGTAGGGGCTGGAGGTGGTTACAGAGATAGGGAGGGGTGTAGGTGCTGGAGGAGGTTACAGAGATAGGGAGGGGGTGTAGGGGGACTGGAGGAGGTTACAGAGATAGGGAGGGGGTGTAGGGGCTGGAGGAGGTTACAGAGATAGGGAGGGGTGTAGGGGCTGGAGGAGGTTACAGAGATAGGGAGGGGTGTAGGGGCTGGAGGAGGTTACAGAGATAGGGAGGGGTGTAGGGGGCTGGAGGAGGTTACAGAGATAGGGAGGGGTGTAGGGGCTGGAGGAGGTTACAGAGATAGGGAGGGTGTAGGGGCTGGAGGAGCTTACAGAGATAGGGAGGGGGTGTAGGGGGACTGGAGGAGGTTACAGAGATAGGGAGGGGGTGTAGGGGCTGGAGGAGGTTACAGAGATAGGGAGGGGTGTAGGGGCTGGAGGAGGTTACAGAGATAGGAAGTGGGTGTCGGGGCCGGAGGAGGTTACAGAGATAGGGAGGGGTGTAGGGGCTGGAGGAGGTTACAGAGATAGGGAGGGGTGTAGGGGGCTGGAGAAGGTTACAGAGATAGGGAGGGGTGTAGGGGCCGGAGGTGGTTACAGAGATAGGAAGTGGGTGTAGGGGGCTGGAGGAGGTTACAGAGATAGGGAGGGGGTGTAGGGGCTGGAGTAGGTTACAGAGATAGGGAGGGGGTGTAGGGGCTGGAGGAGGTTACAGAGATAGGGAGGGGTGTAGGGGCTGGAGGAGGTTACAGAGATAGGGAGGGGTGTAGGTGCTGGAGGAGGTTACAGAGATAGGGAGGGGGTGTAGGGGGACTGGAGGAGGTTACAGAGATAGGGAGGGGGTGTAGGGGCTGGAGGAGGTTACAGAGATAGGGAGGGGTGTAGGAGCTGGAGGAGGTTACAGAGATAGGAAGTGGGTGTCGGGGCCGGAGGAGGTTACAGAGATAGGGAGGGGTGTAGGGGCTGGAGGAGGTTACAGAGATAGTGAGGGGTGTAGGGGCTGGAGGAGGTTACAGAGATAGGGAGGGGTGTAGGGGCTGGAGGAGGTTACAGAGATAGGGAGGGGTGTAGGGGGCTGGAGGAGGTTACAGAGATAGTGAGGGGTGTAGGGGCTGGAGGAGGTTACAGAGATAGAGAGGGGTGTAGGGGCTGGAGGAGGTTACAGAGATAGGGAGGGGTGTAGGGGGCTGTAGGAGGTTACAGAGATAGGGAGGGGTGTAGGGGCTGGAGGAGGTTACAGAGATAGGGAGGGGTGTAGGGGCTGGAGGAGGTTACAGAGATAGGGAGCGATGTAGGGGCTGGAAGAGGTTCCAGAGATAGGGAGGGGGTGTAGGGGCTGGAGGGGGTTACAGAGATAGGGAGGGGTGTAGGGGCTGGAGGAGGTTACAGAGATAGGAAGTGGGTGTCGGGGCCGGAGGTGGTTACAGAGATAGGGAGGGGGTGTAGGGGGACTGGAGGAGGTTACAGAGATAGGGAGGGGGTGTAGGGGTTGGAGGGGGTTACAGAGATAGGGAGGGGGTGTAGGGGCTGGAGGAGGTTACAGAGATGGTGAGGGGTGCAGGGGCTGGAGGAGTTTACAGAGATAGTGAGGGGTGTCGGGGCTGGAGGGGGTTACAGAGATAGTGAGGGGTGTCGGGCTGGAGGAGGTTACAGAGATAGGGAAGGGTGTAGGGACTGGAGGAGGTTACAGAGATAGTGAGGGGTGTCGGGGCTGGAGGGGGTTACAGAGATAGTGAGGGGTGCCGGGGCTGGAGGAGGTTACAGAGATAGGGTAGGCTGTAGGGACTGGAGGAGGTTACAGAGATAGGGAGGGGAGTAGGGGCTGGAGGAGTTTACAGAGATAGGGAAGGGTGTTAGGACTGGAAGAGGCTACATAGATAGGGAAGGGTGTAGGGACTGGAAGAGGTTACAGAGATAGGGAGGAGTGTCGAGGCTGGGGAAGGTTACAGAAATAGAGAGAGGTGTAGGGGCTGGAGGAGGTTACAGAGATAGGGAGGGGTGTAGGGGCTGGAGAAGGTTACAGAGATAGGGAAGGGTGTTCGGACTGGCAGAGGTTGCAGAGATAGTGAGAGGTGCCGGGGCTGGAGGAGGTTACAGAGATCGGGTAAGCTGTAGGGACTGGAGGAGGTTACAGAGATAGGGAAGGGTGTTAGGACTGGAAGAGGCTTCATAGATAGGGAAGGGTGTAGGGACTGGAAGAGGTAACAGAGATAGGGAGGAGTGTAGAGGCTGGGGAAGGTTACAGAAATAGGGAGAGGTGTAGGGGCTGGAGGAGGTTACAGAGATAGGGAGGGGTGTAGGGACTGGAAGAGGTAACAGAGATAGGGAGGAGTGTAGAGGCTGGGGAAGGTTACAGAAATAGGGAGAGGTGTAGGGGCTGGAGGAGGTTACAGAGATAGGGAGGGGTGTAGGGACTGGATGAGGTTACAGAGATAGGGAGGGAGTGCAGGGGCTGGAGGAGGTTACAGAGATGGGAAGGGGTGTAGGGGCTGGAGAAGGTTACAGAAGTAGGGAGGGGTGTAGGGGCTGGAGGAGGTTACGGAGTTAGGGTAGGCTGTAGGGACTGTAGGAGGTTACAGAGATAGGGAGGGGAGTAGGGGCTGGAGGAGTTTACAGAGATAGGGAAGGGTGTTAGGACTGGAAGAGGCTGCTGAGATAGGGAAGGGTGTCGGGACTGGAAGAGGTAACAGAGATAGGGAGGAGTGTCGAGGCTGGGGAAGGTTACAGAAATAGGGAGGGGTGTAGGGGCTGGAGAAGGTTGCAGAGATAGTGAGGGGTGTCGTGGCTGGAGGAGGTTACAGAGATAGGGAAGGGTGTCGGGGCTGGAGGAGGTTACAGAGATAGGGAAGGGTGTAGGGACTGGAGGAGGTTACAGAGATAGGGAAGGGTGTAGGGACTGGAGGAGGTTACAGAGATAGGGAGGGAGTGCAGGGGCTGGAGGAGGTTACAGAGATAGGGAGGGGGTGTAGGGGCTGGAGAAGGTTACCAGAAGTAGGGAGGGGTGTACGCGCTGGAGGAGGTTAAAGAGAGAGATAGAGTGTTGGGAGGTGGGGGTGGTTGGAGTTGGGATGAGCTGTTTGTCAGTGAGGATGGGCTAGTTGAGTGTGGAGTTGTCGGAGGAGTGGGGGTCGGAGTGGGGGTCGGAGTGGGGGTCGGAGTGGGGGTCGGAGTGGGGGTCGGAGTGGGGGTGGGAGTGGGGGTCGGAGTGGGGGTCGGAGTGGGGGTGGGAGTGGGGGTCGGAGTGGGGGTCGGAGTGGGGGTCGGAGTGGGGGTCGGAGTGGGGGTGGGAGTGGGGGTGGGAGTGGGGGTCGGAGTGGGGGTCGGAGTGGGGGTCGGAGTGGGGGTCGGAGCGGGGGTCGGAGTGGGGGTCGGAGTGGGGGTGGGAGTGGGGGTGGGAGTGGAGGAGGGGAGTGTCTATCTGAGTGTGAGATGGTCAGAGGCAGTGTTGAGCTGAGTGTGTGGAGGAATGTTCTAGAAGAGTGAGCTGGATTGCTGGATCTGAGTGTGATCGATTGTGCAGTGAGTTTGTTTCCAGTGACAGGATCGAGGGAGAATGTGACTGAACCCTCTTCACCTCAACATCTGCCCCTCCTCAGGGACACTCCTCAATCCCCTCAATCCCTCGAAACTCCTCAATCCTCTCAATCCCCTCAATCCTCTCAATGCCCCTCAATCCCCCTCAATCCCCTCAATCCCCTCAATCCCCCTCAATCTCCTCAATCCCCCTCAATCCCCTCAATCCCCTCAATCCCCCTCAATCCCCTCAATCCCCCTCAATCCCCTTCAATCCCCCACAATCCCCCTCAATCCCCTCAATCCCCTCAATCCCCCACAATCCCCTCAATCCCTCTCAATCCCCTCAATCCCTCTCAATCCCCCTCAATCCCCTCAATCCCCTCAATCCCCTCAATCCCCCTCAATCCCCTCAATCCTCCCGCCAATACCCACACAATAATCGTACTCGCCCCCTCAACCCAACCCCCACCCGCACTCGCACCCTCACCCCCACCCTCACCCCACCCTCACCCCCACCCTCACCCCCACCCTCACCACCACCCTCACCCCCACCCCCACCCCCACCCCCACACCTACACCCACCCCCAAACTCACCCCCACCTTCACTCCCACCCCAACCCCCAGCCCCACCCTCACCCCCAAACTCACTCCCACCCTCAACCCTACCCCCATCCTCACCATCCACCTCACATCATGACATTGTCACCAACCTTTCACCTCTCGCTCCCTCTGTCTCTCTCTGTCTCTCTCTCTCTGTCTTTCTGTGTCTCTATCTCTCTCTCTCTGCCTCTCTCTCTCTGTCTCTCGCTCTCTCTGTCTCTCCCTGTCTCTCTCTCTCCGTCTCTCTCTCTCTCGATCACTTTCTCTCTGTCTCTCCCTCTCTTTCTGTCTCTCTCTCACTTTCTCTCTCTCTCTCTCTGTCTCTGTCTCTCTCCCTCTGTCTCTCTCTCTGTCTCTCTCTCTCTCTCTGTCTCTCTCTCTCTCTGTCTGTCTCTCTGTCCCTCGCTCTCTGTCTCTCTCTCTCTCTCTCTGTCTCTCTCTGTCTCTCTGTCTCCCTCTGTCTCTCTCTCTCTCTCTCTGTCTCTCTTTCTGTCTCTCTCTCGCTTCTCTCTCTCTCGATCTGTTTCTCTCCATCTCACTCTCTTTCTGTCTCTCTCTCTCTCTCTCTTTCTCTCTCTGTCTCTCTGTCTCTCTGTCGCTCGCTCTCCTGTCTCTCTGTCTCTCTCTCTGTCGCTCTCTCTCTCTCTCTCTCTCTGTCCCTCTCTATCTGTCTATCTCTCTCTTTCTGTCTCTCTCTCTGTCTCTCTCTCTCTGTCTCTCGCTCTACCTCTCTCTCCCTCTCTGTCTCTCTCTATCCGTCCCTCTCTCTGTCTCTGTCTCTCTCTCTGTCTCTATCTCTCTGTCTCTATCTCTCCGTCTCTCTCTCTCTCTGTCTCTCTCTCTCTCTCTCTCTGCCTCTCTCTATCCCTCTCTCTCTATCTGTCTCTCTGTCTCTCTCTCTGTCTCTCTGTCTCTATCTGTCTCTCTCTCTGTCGCTCTCTCTGTCTCTCTCTCCCTCTCTGTCTCTCTCTCGCTGTCTCTCTCTCTCTCTCTCGATCTGTTTCTCTCTGTCTCTCTCTCTCTCTGTCTGTCTCTCTCTATCTGTCTCTCTCTCTCTCTGTCGCTCTCTCTCTGTCTGTCTCTCTCTATCCTTCTGTCTCTCTGTCTCTCGCTCTCTCTCTTTCTGTCTCTCGCACTCTCTCTTTCTGTCTCTCTCTCTCTCTCTGGGTCCCTCTCTCTCTGTCTCTGCCTCTCTATCTTTCTGTCTCTCTCTCAGTCTCTCTGTCTCTCTCTCTGTCTCTCACTCTGTTCCCTCTCTGTCTCTCTCTCTGTCTCTCTCTCTGTCTCTCTCTCTCCGTCTCTCTCTCTCTCTGTCTCTCTCTCTGCCTCTCTCTATCCCTCTCTCTCTATCTGTCTCCCTGTCTCTCTCTCTGTCTCTCTCTCACCGTCTCTCTCTCTCTCTGCCTCTCTCTATCCCTCTCTCTCTATCTGTCTCCCTGTCTCTCTCTCTGTCTCTCTGTCTCTATCTGTCTCTCTCTCTGTCGCTCTCTCTGTCTCTCTCTCTCTCTGTGTCTCTCTCTCGCTGTCTCTCTCACTCTCTCTCTCTCGACCTGTTTCTCTCAGTCTCTCTCTCTCTCTGTCTGTCTCTCTCTATCTGTCTCTCTCTCTCTGTCGCTCTCTCTCTGTCTGTCTCTCTCTATCCTTCTGTCTCTCTGTCTCTCGCTCTCTCTCTTTCTGTCTCTCTCTCTCTGTCTCTCTCTCTCTCTCTCTCTATCTTTCTGTCTCTCTCTCTGTCTCTCTCTGTCTCTCTCTGTCTCTGTCTCTCTCTTTCTGTCTCTCTGTCTCTCTCTCACTCTCTCTGTCCCTCTCTCTCTCTGTCTCTCTCTCTCCCTTTCTGTCTCTCTCTCTCTCTTGATCTGTTTCCCTCTGTCTCTCTCTCTCTCTGTCTCTCCCTCTGTCTCTCCCTCGCTGTGTGTCTCTCTCTCACTGTCTCTCTCTCTGTCTCTCTGTCTCTCTCTC
>NW_027593879.1:0-25423 GCF_964213995.1 Mustelus asterias | reverse complement strand
CGACAGACCCGTCCCCCACCAGTTACTGTACCCCAGTGTTATACAGCGACAGACCCGTCCCCACCAGTACTGTACCCGTGTTATACAGCGACAGACCCGTCCCCACCAGTACTGTACCCCAGTGTTATACAGCGACAGACCCGTCCCCACCAGTACTGTACCCCAGTGTTATACAGCGACAGACCCGTCCCCACCAGTACTGTAACCCCAGTGTTATACAGCGACAGACCCGTCCCCACCAGTACTGTACCCGTGTTATACAGCGACAGACCCGTCCCCACCAGTACTGTACCCCAGTGTTATACAGCGACAGACCCGTCCCCACCAGTACTGTACCCCAGTGTTATACAGTGACAGACCCATCCCCACCAGTACTGTACCCCAGTGTAATAGAGAGAGACCCATCCCCACCAGTACTGTACCCCAGTGTTATACAGCGACAGACCCGTCCCCACCAGTACTGTACCCCAGTGTTATACAGCGACAGACCCGTCCCCACCAGTACTGTACCCGCGTTATACAGCGACAGACCCGTCCCCACCAGTACTGTACCCCAGTGTTATACAGCGACAGACCCGTCCCCACCAGTACTGTACCCCAGTGTTATACAGTGACAGACCCATCCCCACCAGTACTGTACCCCAGTGTAATAGAGAGAGACCCGTCCCCACCAGTACTGTACCCCAGTGTTATACAGTGACAGACCCGTCCCCACCAGTACTGTACCCTAGTGTTATACAGCAACAGACCCGTCCCCACCAGTACTGTACCCCAGTGTTATACAGTGACAGACCCGTCCCCACCAGTACTGTATCCCAGTGTTACACAGTGACAGACCCGTCCCCACCAGTACTGTACCCCAGTGTTATACAGTGACAGACCCATCCCCACCAGTACTGTACCCCAGTGTTATACAGTGACAGACCCGTCCCCACCAGTACTGTACCCCAGTGTTATACAGTGACAGACCCATCCCCACCAGTACTGTACCCCAGTGTTATACAGTGACAGACCCGTCCCCACCAGTACTGTACCCCAGTGTAATAGAGAGAGACCCGTCCCCACCAGTACTGTACCCCAGTGTTATAGTGACAGACCCGTCCCCACCAGTACTGTACCCCAGTGTTATAGTGACAGACCCATCCCCACCAGTACTGTACCCCAGTGTTATACAGCGACAGACCCGTCCCCACCAGTACTGTACCCCAGTGTAATAGAGAGACCCGTCCCCACCAGTACTGTACCCCAGTGTTATACAGCGACAGACCCGTCCCCACCAGTACTGTACCCCAGTGTAATAGAGAGACCCGTCCCCACCAGTACTGTACCCGTGTTATACAGCGACAGACCCGTCCCCACCAGTACTGTACCCCAGTGTTATACAGCGACAGACCCGTCCCCACCAGTACTGTACCCCAGTGTTATACAGCGACAGACCCGTCCCCACCAGTACTGTACCCCAGTGTTATACAGCGACAGACCCGTCCCCACCAGTACTGTACCCCAGTGTTATACAGTGACAGACCCATCCCCACCAGTACTGTACCCCAGTGTTATACAGCGACAGACCCGTCCCCACCAGTACTGTACCCCAGTGTTATACAGCGACAGACCCATCCCCACCAGTACTGTACCCCAGTGTTATACAGCGACAGACCCGTCCCCACCAGTACTGTACCCCAGTGTAATAGAGAGACCCGTCCCCACCAGTACTGTACCCGTGTTATACAGCGACAGACCCGTCCCCACCAGTACTGTACCCCAGTGTTATACAGTGACAGACCCGTCCCCACCAGTCCTGTACCCCAGTGTTATACAGTGACAGACCCGTCCCCACCAGTCCTGTACCCCAGTGTTATACAGTGACAGACCCGTCCCCACCAGTCCCTGTACCCCAGTGTTATACAGTGACAGACCCGTCCCCACCAGTACTGTACCCCAGTGTAATAGAGAGACCCGTCCCCACCAGTACTGTACCCCAGTGTTAAACAGTGACAGACCCGTCCCCACCAGTACTGTACCCCAGTGTTATACAGTGACAGACCCGTCCCCACCAGTACTGTACCCCAGTGTTATACAGTGACAGACCCATCCCCACCAGTACTGTACCCCAGTGTTAAACAGTGACAGACCCGTCCCCACCAGTACTGTACCCCAGTGTTATACAGTGACAGACCCGTCCCCACCAGTACTGTACCCCAGTGTTATACAGTGACAGACCCGTCCCCACCAGTACTGTACCCCAGTGTTATACAGCGATAGACCCGTCCCCAGCAGTACTGTACCCCAGTGTTAAACAGTGACAGACCCCGTCCCCACCAGTACTGTACCCCAGTGTTATACAGTGACAGACCCGTCCCCACCAGTACTGTACCCGTGTTATACAGTGACAGACCCGTCCCCACCAGTACTGTACCCCAGTGTTATAGTGACAGACCCATCCCCACCAGTACTGTACCCCAGTGTTATACAGCGACAGACCCGTCCCCACCAGTACTGTACCCCAGTGTAATAGAGAGACCCGTCCCCACCAGTACTGTACCCGTGTTATACAGCGACAGACCCGTCCCCACCAGTACTGTACCCCAGTGTTATACAGCGACAGACCCGTCCCCACCAGTACTGTACCCCAGTGTAATAGAGAGACCCGTCCCCACCAGTACTGTACCCGTGTTATACAGCGACAGACCCGTCCCCACCAGTACTGTACCCCAGTGTTATACAGCGACAGACCCGTCCCCACCAGTACTGTACCCCAGTGTTATACAGTGACAGACCCGTCCCCACCAGTACTGTACCCCAGTGTTATACAGCGACAGACCCGTCCCCACCAGTACTGTACCCCAGTGTTATACAGCGACAGACCCGTCCCCACCAGTACTGTACCCCAGTGTAATAGAGAGACCCGTCCCCACCAGTACTGTACCCGTGTTATACAGCGACAGACCCGTCCCCACCAGTACTGTACCCCAGTGTAATAGAGAGACCCGTCCCCACCAGTACTGTGCCCCAGTGTTATACAGCGACAGACCCGTCCCCACCAGTACTGTACCCGTGTTATACAGCGACAGACCCGTCCCCACCAGTACTGTACCCCAGTGTTATACAGTGACAGACCCGTCCCCACCAGTACTGTATCCCAGTGTTATACAGTGACAGACCCATCCCCACCAGTACTGTACCCCAGTGTAATAGAGAGAGACCCGTCCCCACCAGTACTGTACCCTAGTGTTATACAGCGACAGACCCATCCCCACCAGTACTGTACCCCAGTGTAATAGAGAGAGACCCGTCCCCACCAGTACTGTACCCCAGTGTAATAGAGAGAGACCCGTCCCCACCAGTACTGTACCCCAGTGTTATACAGTGACAGACCCGTCCCCACCAGTACTGTACCCCAGTGTTATTGTGACAGACCCGTCCCCACCAGTACTGTACCCCAGTGTTATTGTGACAGACCCGTCCCCACCAGTACTGTACCCCAGTGTTATACAGTGACAGACCCGTCCCCGCCAGTACTGTACCCTAGTGTTATACAGTGACAGACCCGTCCCCACCAGTACTGTACCCCAGTGTTATTGTGACAGACCCGTCCCCACCAGTACTGTACCCCAGTGTTATAGTGACAGACCCGTCCCCACCAGTACTGTACCCTAGTGTAATAGAGAGAGACCCGTCCCCACCAGTACTGTACCCCAGTGTTATACAGCGACAGACCCGTCCCCACCAGTAATGTACCCCAGTGTTATACAGTGACAGACCGTCCCCACCAGTACTGTACCCCAGTGTTATACAGTGACAGACCCGTCCCCACCAGTACTGTACCCCAGTGTTATACAGCGACAGACCCGTCCCCACCAGTACTGTACCCCAGTGTTATACAGCGACAGACCCGTCCCCACCAGTACTGTACCCCAGTGTTATACAGTGACAGACCCGTCCCCACCAGTACTGTACCCCAGTGTTATACAGCGACAGACCCGTCCCCACCAGTACTGTACCCCAGTGTTATACAGCGACAGACCCGTCCCCACCAGTACTGTACCCCAGTGTTATACAGTGACAGACCCGTCCCCACCAGTACTGTACCCCAGTGTTATAGTGACAGACCCATCCCCAGCAGTACTGTACCCCAGTGTTATACAGTGACAGACCCGTCCCCACCAGTACGGTACCCCAGTGTTATACAGTGACAGACCCGTCCCCACCAGTACTGTACCCCAGTGTTATACAGCGACAGACCTGTCCCCACCAGTACTGTATCCCAGTGTTATACAGTGACAGACCCGTCCCCACCAGTACGGTACCCCAGTGTTATACAGTGACAGACCCGTCCCCACCAGTACGGTACCCCAGTGTTATACAGCGACAGACCTGTCCCCACCAGTACTGTATCCCAGTGTTATACAGTGACAGACCCGTCCCCACCAGTACGGTACCCCAGTGTTATACAGTGACAGACTCATCCCCACCAGTACGGTACCCCAGTGTTATAGTGACAGACCCGTCCCCACCAGTACTGTACCCTAGTGTTATAGTGACAGACCCGTCCCCACCAGTACTGTATCCCAGTGTAATAGAGAGAGAGACCAGTCCCCACCAGTCCTGTGCCCCAGTGTTATACAGCGACAGACCCGTCCCCACCAGTACTGTATCCCAGTGTTATACAGCGACAGACCTGTCCCCACCAGTACTGTACCCTAGTATTATAGTGACAGACCCGTCCCCACCAGTACTGTACCCTAGTGTTATAGTGACAGACCCATCCCCACCAGTACTGTATCCCAGTGTTATACAGTGACAGACCCGTCCCCACCAGTACTGTACCCCAGTGTTATACAGCGACAGACCCGTCCCCACCAGTACTGTACCCCAGTGTTATAGTGACAGACTCATCCCCACCAGTACTGTACCCCAGTGTTATACAGTGACAGACCCGTCCCCACCAGTACTGTACCCCAGTGTTATACAGTGACAGACCCGTCCCCACCAGTACTGTACCCCAGTGTTATACAGCAACAGACCTGTCCCCACCAGTACTGTACCCTAGTGTTATAGTGACAGACTCATCCCCACCAGTACGGTACCCCAGTGTTATACAGTGACAGACCCGTCCCCACCAGTACTGTACCCCAGGGAGGCACGGTAGCACAATGGTTAGCACTGCTGCTTCACAGCTCCAGGACCTGGGTTCAATTCCCAGCTTGGGTCACTGCATGTGTGGAGTTTGCACATTCTCCTCGTGTCTGCGTGGGTTTCCTCCCACAGTCCAAAGATGTGTGGGTTAGGTTGATTGGCTATGCTAAATATTGCCCCTTAGAGTCATGAGATGTGGAGGTTAGAGGGATTAGTGGGTGGATATGGGGGTAGGGCCTAGGTGGGATTGTGGTCAGTGCAGACTCGATGGGCCGAATGGCCTCCTTCTGCACTGTAGGGTTTCTATGATTCTACTGTACCTCAGTGTTATACAGCGACAATTTGCTCTATTTTGTGTGTTGCTCTCATTCTGTCACATGCTCTCTCTCCAGGTGTCCTACACCCTGCGTCGTCTCACTGGTCTGGAAAAGCAGCACCTGTTTGTGGGCCCTCAGACAGTAACGGTTATGCCCGCTCTGACTGGACTGGCTCCTGGCCTGGGTGATTGTACACCGGACCCTGTCAAAGGGGGAGTGGCAGTGACTGATTATCTAACATATAACTGTCTGACGGTGAGTACCAGCCAGTTGTGCATTGCGGGGAACAAGTTTAGACTGGTTGGAGGGACAGCAGAGGGTGAGAGGTGCCTGTGGAGAGTTGGGGTAAGAAGGGGTAGTTGTTGAACCAAGGGGACTGAGTCCACCTCTCGCCAAGGGAGCACATCATGATTTCCAGTTGTATATCCAACTACTAAATCTTCACCACCACCCACTGCCAGTGCTGTGGGAGCGCCGAGCTGTGGGAGGGTCAGTGCCAAGGGGGCGCCGTGCTGTGGGAGGGTCAGTGCTGAGGGAGTGCCGCGCTGTGGGAGGGTCAGTGCCGAGGGAGCGCCGCGCTGTGGGAGGGTCAGTGCTGAGGGAGCGCCGTACTGTGGGAGAGTCAGTGCTGAGGGAGCGCCGCACTGTGGGAGGGTCAGTGCTGAGGGAGTGCCGCACTGTGGGAGGGTCAGTGCTGAGGGAGCGCCGCACTGTGGGAGGGTCAGTGCTGAGGGAGTGCCACGCTGTGGGAGGGTCAGTGCCGAGGGGGCGCCACGCTGTGGGTCAGTGCCAAGGGAGCGCTGCGGGAGGGTCAGTGCCGAGGGAGCATCTACTATTTGTAACATTTCTACCTCCCTGCAGGACGACAAGGATTTTTACAGCGAGTGCCTGCGGACTTTCTGGTCCTGTCCCACCTGTGACCTCTACATGCCCTTCACCCCCTTGGAGCGGATGCAGCACGAGGCGTCCTGCGCGGCGCAGAGCCCACCGGAATCGGGTAAGGAACACCACTGGGGAATCTGCGGAACCCTCCTCCCTCTATGCGTGATCATGGTGTTTAATCCAGATTCTTTTCCCTCCACAGCCTCTTCCTCCCCGGGCCTCGACGCAGCCCCTCGCGTGGCCTCCGCTCTCCAGCTTCCCTACCACTGCGAATCCTGCCAGCAGGACTTCCTCTTCACCCCCACCCAGATCCTCAAACACAAAAGGCAGCACCAGCTGACAGGCGGACCCGAAAGCAGGACGTGACCACCGCGGGCGCACCCCCTGTTCCACCATCCCTGGCTACTGCTGGGAAAAGGAAAAGAGACATACTGCGGAAGTTTTTCCCCTTTGACTCATCACAACAGATAGAAGAACGCCAAATTTCCGAGAGAACACCAGGAAAAAAACTCAATGCCATGTGCGTCTGCATTTAAAAGCGTCCTCCTCTGTCGGATGGAATCCCAAATGTTTATTTCTGTGCTGGTGACTCAGCCGACAGCACTGCCGAGTGGCCAGCACCTGTAACTGTGATGTGACTGTTTACATAGAAATATCACGCACAAGAGGTCTAAGTGCTGGGATGGGAGGGGGAAAGTAGATGCAAAGTAAAAGGAGACGAGCAATTGTGACATCAGTTTTATTTAAATCTGTACACTTTTTGCAAATCGTAGATCAGATGAGATTTTGACGGGGGAGAAACAGAAGCCGGAAGTCGAACCCTCTTATTGTGCAGCAGAGGATTGTAAGAGATCCTTAGTGTCTGATGGGGGAAGCAATTCCCAGCGCAAAGTCAAATGAAGAGAAAGACAACAAACTCTTTTGATCGGGGGGAGGGAGGGGGGGGGGGGGGGTAAAAGAGTGGAGACAGTGTGGGGGAACGGAGCTCCCAGCACCCTCCCTGACAAAACGGCTTCACAGATCCGTCTATTGAAGGTCTCCCTCACAAAAAGCAGCTGAGGGGTACCTCCCTCTACCCCACCCCCCCCCCCGGCTCTGAATGGAAAGACCCCCCCCCCGCCAATGGTTCCAGCAGCCACAAATCAGCAAACGTGACAGACTGGCGAGGGGGTTAGATGTGTGCTGACTTCCGGAGGGGGCAGTGGGGGGGGAGGTACCCCTGATCAGTGTGGTGAGCTGTTCTCCCCACCACCATAGGGCGTGTTACGGTGTGAGTTATTTACACGGCAGAGGGCGGGGATTCCCAGCCGGAACTGACCCTGACGGGAGGTCAAGTATCCATTCAGCTCAGTTTAATTTTGCATAACGGGACCCCCCCCCACTCAGCGGGTGGTCTCTGAGGAGACGGAGGAAAAAATGAGGCGAGGGCTGTAAAGTGCATGATTGCAAAGCTGGGAGTCTGATTCCAGAGTTGACAGTATTTCCGTGACGGGAGGGGGAGGGAAGGAAAAGGAGGGGAAAGTCACTCTCCCGAGCGACAGCACGCTCTCACAGAGCACTGAAGATTCTGGCAGCCACTAGCCGTGTTGGCGTGAGGACCTGTGAAAGCAGAGAGAGAGAGAGAGTGTGAGAATGAAGGACAGGATCGACACATCCAGCCCCAGAATCTCCCTCTTGGAAGACAACCAGCTGAATGGAAATTGTCTCAGTCAGTTATAACTCCCCTAATCCACACATAATCAAGGGAGCGCCGCACTGTGGGAGGGTCAGTGCTGAGGCAGCGCCGCACTCTGGGAGGGTCAGTGCCGAGGGAGCGCCGCACTGTCGAAGTCTGTGCTGAGGCAGCGCCGCACTGTGGGAGGGTCAGTGCTGAGGGAGTCCCGCACTCTGGGAGGGTCAGTGCCGAGGGAGCGCCGCACTGTGGGAGGGTCAGTGCCGAGGGAGCGCCGCACTGTGGGAGGGTCAGTGCCGAGGGAGCGCCGCACTGTGGGAGGGTCAGTGCTGAGGGAGCGCCGCACTGTGGGAGGGTCAGTGCCGAGGGAGTGCTGCACTGTGGGAGGGTCAGTGCTGAGGGAGCGCCGCACTGTGGGAGGGTCAGTGCCGAGGGAGTGCTGCACTGTGGGAGGGTCAGTGCCGAGGGAGCGCCGCACTGTGGGAGGGTCAGTGCCGAGGGAGTGCTGCACTGTGGGAGGGTCAGTGCCGAGGGAGCGCCGCACTGAGGGAGGGTCAGTGCTGAGGGAGGGTCAGTGCTGAGGGAGTGCCGTGCTGAGGGAGTGCCGCACTGTGGGAGGGTCAGTGCCGAGGGAGCGCCGCACTGTGGGAGGGTCAGTGCTGAGGGAGGGTCAGTGCTGAGGGAGGGTCAGTGCTGAGGGAGTGCCGCACTGTGGGAGGGTCAGTGCCGAGGGAGCGCCGCACTGTCAGAGGGTCGCTGAGGGTGTTTTCCTACATTCAGTGGCGTGCACAACACAGATGGAGCAGTCTCCAGTACCAGCATCCCTCCTTGCTGGGCTGAAGTGCCACGCACTGAACTCCTCCCCGGGCTCCACAGTCCTCTCTCCCCCCCCCTCCGCCTCCCCCAGCCCCGCAGACGGCTGGCATTACCACTGATGTTGTCACAGTAGAAGAAGTACTCATCCTTCAGCACGGGACAGGCTGACACCAGGTCCTGCAGGCCGGGGCCCGTGATCGAGAGGCAGCCTGAGAGGTCGAGATGCTCTAGAAACGGAAGACCCCCGTGGAGCATCAGGGCCCTGCAACAGGACGGCACGGTTACCATGGGAACAGCGTAGGAGACAAGGACACGGGAACGGCACGGGGGACACGGGGGACACGGGAACGGCACGGGGGACACGGGAACGGCACGGGGGACACGGGAACGGCACTCGCAGCAATCGACAGTCAAATCAGGCCATTCGGCCCCTCATCTCCGTGCCACCAGCCCCATCTCCCCCAGATCCTTCTATTCCTTTCTCCCTGGTGTGTTTATCCAGCTTCCCCCTTTAAACACATCGACACGATTCACCTCAACCACTCCCGTGGGAGCGACTTCCACACTCTCCCCACTCTCTGGGGAAAGAGCTTCCTCCTCAATTCCTCCCTCATTGGATTTATTAGTGACCGTCTTAGACTGATAGGACACTGGTTCTGATGTCCCCCTTTCACGGGAAGAAGTGAACAAGATTAACAAGGATGATCTCTGATCGGAGAGCTAATAGCTATCAGGAAAGATTGAACAGGGGGTGACTTCCAGGAGGCTGCCGGAGCGCGGGGGGGTGCCTGATGAAGCGTTTTTGGATAGGGCCGAGGTCATTCACACCTCCACAGCCCAGCCTCGCTCCCTACCAATAAACATCCACCCGAGGGCCACAGACTCAACATTTCATTAAAAGAATGCCCCCTCAGCACTGACCCTCCCACAGTGCGGCGTTCCCTCAGCACTGACCCTCCCACAGTGCGGCGCTCCCTCAGCACTGACCCTCCCACAGTGCGGCGCTCCCTCAGCACTGACCCTCCCACAGTGCCGTGCTCCCTCAGCACTGACCCTCCCACAGTGCGGCGCTCCCTCAGCACTGACCCTCCCACAGTGCGGCGCTCCCTCAGCACTGACCCTCCCACAGTGCGGCACTCCCTCAGCACTGACCCTCCGGCAGTGTGGCACTCGCTTGGCACTGACCCTCTGACAGCGCAGAACTCCCTCGGCATTGGCATCACGGGGGCAGTGTCAGTCTGGATTATGGAGCGCCCCTCCAGATTGGGATGTCAAATCGCGACCTCATGATTGGGAAGCAGGTGAGAACACCATTGCGTCTAAGATTGACACGGTGTCTCGGGTGGGCAGGCAGGCGGGTGGCGTTCAGAGGGCGTTGGTTGTGATCTGCTGAGTGTGTCCAATGAAGCGGTTGACTTTTCAAATCACCAGCCAAAGCTGGGCCAGTCCTGATACCTTCCAGTCCGGCTCTGATCACTCAGTGTGAGGCCTAGGCTTCAGGGGGAGGGTGCTGGGATCCTGCTGTGCGCAAAAATCAGCAGTCATGTTTCCAAGCAATATAACAATGATCACACATACGGGGGTTGGGGGGGTGAGGGAACTCTCTGGGGGGTGGGCGTGGGGCGGAGGTCCTGGGTGTCCCTCCCACAGTTGAATAGCTGGGCCAGAGCAGTGGCCAAGTGGATGTAGGTGAGGTGCTGGAGAGACTCAGCTTCAAAGCATAAAAATTAGGAGGTGTCGGACCATTCGGCCCCTTGAGCCCTGCTCTCCCATTCGATAAGATCTGATTTTCTCCTGAATTCCACTTTCCAGTCTGTTCCCCTCCCCCTATAACACTCACCCCACCCCCCCCCAGCCCGCTTGTGGATCAGAAAGCTGTGTAACTCGGCCTTGAATATATTCAATGAGCCGCAGCCCCCACTGCTGTCTGGGGGGGAGGGGGGGATTCCAGACTGACCACCCACAGAGAGAAGAAATTCCTACTCATCTCCAATGGGAGACCCCCTCATTCTGAAACTGTGCCCCCACCTCCCCAAGTTCTAGATTCTCCCCCACGAGGGGTGGGGGGGGGGGGGGGAGAGAGGGAACATCCTCTCAGCATCCACCCTGTCAAACCCCCCCTCAGAATCGGAAATGTTTCAATAAGATCCCCTCTCATTCTTCTAAACTCCAATGGGTTCAGGCCCCGACCTGCTCAACCTTCTCCTCATCAGACAAAACCCTCCCCTTCACCCCAGGAATTGGTATCACAATGGAAGGAAGATGGTGATGAGAGAGGAGTGACAGAGGGTCTGAGTGAGGGTGGGAGAATGATGGACAGAGAGAGAGGGAAGCGGAGGGGTGGCAGGGAGGAGAGAGAGCAGGGAGGGGGTGGGGTGGCAGCAGAGCGTGGTGGGGGGGACGACAGCAGGGAGGGTTGGGGTGAGGGGGGGGGGGGCAGCAGAGCGGGGGGCAGCAGAGTGGGGGCGTGTGGGGGGCAGCAGAGCGGGGGCGTGTGGGGGGCAGCAGAGCGGGGGGCAGCAGAGCGGGGGCGTGTGGGGGGCAGCAGAGCGGGGGGCAGCAGAGCGGGGGCGTGGGGGGGGCAGCAGAGCGGGGGCGTGGGGGGGGCAGCAGAGCGGGGGCGTGGGGGGGGCAGCAGAGCGGGGGCGTGGGGGGGCAGCAGAGCGGGGGCGTGGGGGGGGCAGCAGAGCGGGGGCGTGGGGGGGGCAGCAGAGCGGGGGGCAGCAGAGCGGGGGCGTGGGGGGGCAGCAGAGCGGGGGCGTGGGGGGGGCAGCAGAGCGGGGGCGTGGGGGGGGCAGCAGAGCGGGGGGCAGCAGAGCGGGGGGCAGCAGAGCGGGGGCGTGGGGGGGACAGCAGAGCGGGGGCGTGGGGGGGGCAGCAGAGCGGGGGGCAGCAGAGCGGGGGCGTGGGGGGGGCAGCAGAGCGGGGGCGTGGGGGGGGCAGCAGAGCGGGGGCGTGGGGGGGGCAGCAGAGCGGGGGCGTGGGGGGGGCAGCAGAGCGGGGGCGTGGGGGGGGGGCAGCAGAGCGGGGGCGTGGGGGGGGGGGGGCAGCAGAGCGGGGGGCAGCAGAGCGGGGGCGCTCATATTAGAACAGTACAGCACAGAACAGGCCCTTCGGCCCACGGTGTTGTGCCGAGCTTTATCTGAAACTAAGGTCAAGCTATCCCACTCCCTATCATCCTGGTGTGCTCCATGTGCCTATCCAATAACCGCTTAAATGTTCCTAAAGTGTCTGACTCCACTATCACTGCAGGCAGTCCATTCCACACCCCAACCACTCTCTGCGTAAAGAACCTACCTCTGATATCCTTCCTATATCTCCCACCATGAACCCTATAGTTATGCCCCCTTGTAATAGCTCCATCCACCCGAGGAAATAGTCTCTGAACGTTCACTCTATCTATCCCCTTCATCATTTTATAAACCTCTATTAAGTCTCCCCTCAGCCTCCTCCGCTCCAGAGAGAACAGCCCGAGCTCCCTCAACCTTTCCTCATAAGACCTACCCTCCAAACCAGGCAGCATCCTGGTAAATCTCCTTTGCACTCTTTCCAGCTCTTCCACATCCTTCTTATAGTGAGGTGACCAGAACGGCACACAATATTCCAAATGTGGTCTCACCAAGGTCCTGTACAGTTGCAGCATAACCCCACGGCTCTTAAACTCCAACCCCCTGTTAATAAACGCTAACACACTATAGGCCTTCTTCACAGCTCTATCCATTTGAGTGGCAACCTTCAGAGATCTGTGGATATGAACCCCAAGATCTCTCTGTTCCTCCACATTCCTCAGAACCCTACCTTTGACCCTGTAATCTGCATTCAAATTTGTCCTACCAAAATGAATCACCTCACACTTAAACTCCATCTGCCATTTTTCGGCCCAGCTCTGCATCCTATCAATGTCTCTTTGCAGCCGACAGCAGCCCTCCACCTCATCCACTCCTCCACCAATCTTGGTGTTATCTGCAAATTTACTGATCCACCCTTCAGCCCCCTCCTCCAAGTCATTGATAAAAATCACAAATAGCAGATGACCCAGCACTGATCCCTGTGGTACGCCGCTGGTAACTGGTCTCCAGTCTGAAAATTTTCCATCCACCACCACCCTCTGTCTTCTATGAGATAGCCAGTTACTTATCCAATCGGCCAAATTTCCCTCTATCCCACACCTCCTTACTTTCTTCATGAGCCGACCATGGGGGACCTTATCAAACGCCTTACTAAAATCCATGTATATGTCATCAACTGCTCTCCCTTCATCGACACACTTAGTTACCTCCTCAAAAAAATTCAATCAAATTTGTGAGGCAAGACTTACCCTTCTCGAATCCGTGCGGACTATCCCGGATTAAGCTGCATCTTTCTAAATGGTCGTAAATCCTATCCCTCAGGACATTTTCCATTAACTTGCCGACCACCGAAGTAAGACTAACCGGCCTATAATTACCAGGGTCATTCCTATTTCCTTTCTTGAACAGAGGAACAACATTCGCCACTCTCCAGTCCTCTGGCACCACCCCCGTGGACAGTGAGGACCCAAAGATCAAAGCCAAAGGCTCTGCAATCTCATCCCTTGCCTCCCAAAGAATCCTAGGATATATCTCATCTGGCCCAAGGGACTTATCGACCTTCAGGTTTTTTCAAAATTGCTAATACATCTTCCCTCAGAACGTCTGCCTCCTCCAGCCTATCAGCCTGTATCGCGCACTCATCCTCAAAAACATGGATGTCCTTGTTGAACACTGAAGAAAAGTATTCATTCATCGCCTCTCCTATCTCTTCTAACTCCATGCACAAGTTCCCACTACTGTCCTTGACCGGCCCTAACCTCACCCTGGTCCTTCTTTTATTGCTCACATAAAGAGTAAAAAGCCTTGGGGTTTTCCTTGATCCGACCCGCCAAGGACTTCTCATGCCCCCTCCTAGCTCTCCTAAGCCCTTTTTTCAGCTCATTCCTTGCTAACTTGTAACCCTCAATGGACCCAACTGAACCTTGTTTTCTCATCCTTACATAAGCTTCCTTCTTCCTCTTGACAAGACATTCAACCTCTTTTGTGAACCATGGTTCCCTCACTCGGCCATTTCCTCCCTGCCTGACAGGGACATGCCTATCAAGGACACGCAGTATTTGTTCCTTGAACAAGCTCCACTTTTCACTAGTGCCTTTCCCTGACAGTTTCTGTTCCCATCTTATGCTCCCTAATTCTTGCCTAATCGCATCATAATTACCCCTCCCCCAATTATAAACCTTGCCCTGCCGTACGGCCCTATCCCTCTCCATTGCAATAACAAAAGACACCGAATTCTGGTCGCTATCGCCAAAGTGCTCTCCCACAACCAAATCTAACACTTGGCCCGGTTCATTACCCAGTACCAAATCCAATGTGGCCCCACCTCTTGTCGGCCTATCCACATATTGTGTCAGGAAACCCTCCTGCACACACTGTAGGGGAGGGCAGCAGACTGGGGGGTGGGATGGAGGGCAGAACAGGGGATCGGGTACCTGAGGCCTTGGTCTGTGATCTGGAAGCAGCCAGAGAGACTGAGGAATCGTAGTGAGCGAGCATCGGGGTCGACTCCGACCTTCCAGTGTCCAGTGGAGTGTCCGCCCTCTGAGCCCCGAGTCCGCACCATCTTGTTGCAATGGGCTGAGGGAGCTGCTTTAGTCCTGAAGCTGGAGTCTGCAGCACAGAGGGTGTGCCCGCAGCGGGCTTGGGCTCGCTGGCTGTGAGCGTGGCGGATGCAGCGGGCAGCAATGGCGCCCGAGGGTGGGTTCCTCGGGAGGGGCCCCGATCTGCTGGGCCGCAGTTTCAGCCCCCCGGCCTCCTCAATGTCCAGTAGATCATCCTCGGGCAGCAGCCAGACCCGGCCAGGCAGCCCCTGTGTGCCCAGCACGGCCGAATCCTCAGGCGGGCAGTCATGGCAGCCATGCGGGGCCCAGGTACACTCACTCCGCCAGCCTCCCATCTCGTGGTCCTCCTCGGCAAGGTCCCCCAGGGCTCGGGATAGGTGGTGTAGGGCCGCGTCCGTGATCCGGTCACACCCTGACAAATCCAGGTGACGAAGTGAGTGGTAACTCCCCAACAGGGACCTACACAGAACAGAGAGAGAGAGTGTCACTTCCAATTCAATCCCACTGCCAACTCTGTCTCCTCCTTCACCTGTGAGAGAGCGAGAGATAACAGGGGATGGAGAGAATGCAAGAGAGGGAAAGGGAGAGAGCAAGGGTCAGGGCGATACTGAGAGAGGGAGAAGACCGAGAGAGAGAAAGGTGGGGCGAGAGACACCGAGCGAGCGAGGGGGGGAGGGGCGGGCGGAGAGACACTGAGCGAGCGAGGGGGGGGGGAACACTGACTGAGTTGGGGGGGACGGGGGGAAAGAGACACTGACCGAGTGAGGGGGTTGGGGGGACGACGACACTGACCGAGTTGGGGGGGGGGGGGGGGGAGGGGAGGAGACACTGACTGAGATGGGGGGGGGGGGGGGGAGGGGAGGAGACACTGACTGAGATGGGGGGGGGGGGGGGGAGAGAGACAGTGACCGAGTGACGGGGGGGGGAGAGACAGTGAGGGGGGGGGGGGAGACACTGACAGTGTGAGGGGGGGAGAGACACTGACAGTGTGAGGGGGGGGCGGGGTGAGAAACTGAGCGAGAGAGAGAAATGGGGGAAAGACAGTGAATAAGAAGGGACACAGAGTGTGAGAGTGAGAGACTTGGTGGGAGGGAGGCGACACTGTGAAGAAGCGAGAGGGGAGAGATAGAGACAGCGTCCGTGGGGGCGGTGATCGAGAGAACGTGTCCGAGGGGGGAGGGACAGAGAGAGCGTCCGAGGGGGGAGGGACAGAGTGTCCGAGGGGGGAGGGACAGAGAGAGCGTCCGTGGGGGGAGGGACAGAGAGAGCGTCCGAGGGGGGAGGGACAGAGAGAGCGTCCGAAGGGGGAGGGACAGAGAGAGCGTCCGAAGGGGGGAGGGGTGACAGAGAGCGTGTCCGAGGAGGGAGGGACAGAGAGAGCGTGTCCGAGGGGGGAGGGACAGAGAGAGCGTGTCCGAGGGGGGAGGGACAGAGAGAGCGTGTCCGAGGGGGGAGGGACAGAGAGAGCGTGTCCGAGGGGGGAGGGACAGAGAGAGCGTGTCCGAGGGGGGAGGGACAGAGAGAGCGTGTCCGAGGGGGGAGGGACAGAGAGAGCGTGTCCGAGGGGGGAGGGACAGAGAGAGCGTCCGAGGGGGGAGGGACAGAGAGAGCGTCCGAGGGGGGAGGGACAGAGAGAGCGTCCGAGGGGGGAGGGACAGAGAGAGCGTCCGAGGGGGGAGGGACAGAGAGAGCGTCCGAGGGGGGAGGGACAGAGAGAGCGTCCGAGGGGGGAGGGACAGAGAGAGCGTCCGAGGGGGGAGGGACAGAGAGAGCGTCCGAGGGGGGAGGGACAGAGAGAGCGTCCGAGGGGGGAGGGACAGAGAGAGCGTCCGAGGGGGGAGGGACAGAGAGAGCGTCCGAGGGGGGAGGGACAGAGAGAGCGTCCGAGGGGGGAGGGACAGAGAGAGCGTCCGAGGGGGGAGGGACAGAGAGCGTCCGAGGGGGGAGGGACAGAGAGAGCGTCCGAGGGGGGAGGGACAGAGAGAGCGTCCGAGGGGGGAGGGACAGAGAGAGCGTCCGAGGGGGGAGGGACAGAGAGAGCGTCCGAGGGGGGAGGGACAGAGAGAGCGTCCGAGGGGGGAGGGACAGAGAGAGCGTCCGAGGGGGGAGGGACAGAGAGAGCGTCCGAGGGGGGAGGGACAGAGAGAGCGTCCGAGGGGGGGAGGGACAGAGAGAGCGTCCGAGGGGGGGAGGGACAGAGAGAGCGTCCGAGGGGGGGAGGGACAGAGAGAGCGTCCGAGGGGGGAGGGACAGAGAGCGTCCGAGGGGGGAGGGACAGAGAGCGTGTCCGAGGGGGGAGGGACAGAGAGCGTCTGAGGGGGGAGGGACAGAGAGAGCGTCCGCGGGGGGGAGGGACAGAGAGAGCGTCCGAGGGGGGGAGGGACAGAGAGAGCGTCCGAGGGGGGGAGGGACAGAGAGAGCGTCCGAGGGGGGGAGGGACAGAGAGAGCGTCCGAGGGGAGGAGGGAAAGAGAGAGCGTCCGAGGGGGGGAGGGACAGAGAGAGCGTCCGAGGGGAGGAGGGAAAGAGAGAGCGTCCGAGGAGAGGAGGGACAGAGAGAGTGTCCGAGGGGGGAGGGACAGAGAGAGCGTGTCCGAGGGGGGAGGGACAGAGAGAGCGTGTCCGAGGGGGGAGGGACAGAGAGAGCGTCCGAGGGAGGAGGGACAGAGAGAGCGTCCGAGGGAGGAGGGACAGAGAGAGCGTCCGAGGGGGGAGGGACAGAGAGAGCGTCCGAGGGGGGAGGGACAGAGAGAGCGTCCGAGGGGGGAGGGACAGAGAGAGCGTCCGAGGGGGGAGGGACAGAGAGAGCGTCCGAGGGGGGAGGGACAGAGAGAGCGTCCGAGGGGGGAGGGACAGAGAGAGCGTCCGAGGGGGGAGGGACAGAGAGAGCGTCCGAGGGAGGAGGGACAGAGAGAGCGTCCGAGGGGGGAGGCGTGCTTGGAGGGGGAGAGAAAGGAGGATGATTTTTGGCCACACTACCTGTTGAATGCAGAGTCTGTCACAGCTGTCTGCGTCAAGTCCAGATGTTCCAGCTGGGAGCAGCAGTTGAGAATCTGTCTGACCTGGTGTGTGGGGAAAGGAGAAGAGGGGGTGTGTTAATGATCAGATCAGGCGATCATGCCCCGTGTGTGGCCGATAGTGAAGGCCACATCTGCATGCGCACGCACAGCCCTTGGAATGGAATGCAGGGCCTCGAGGTGGGGCTGGCACATGGGAGTCTGCAAGCCCGCCCGCCTCCCACTCCCACAGCACGAGCAGGGGATGGAGAGGGGAAGGCCCCGCTGGGGGGATCTGAACCCGAGAGGCTCTGCGCGGGAGAGGGGATCTGAACCCGAGAGGCTCCCCGCAGGAGGATCTGAACCCGAGGGGCTCCCCGTGGGAGGATCTGAACCCGAGGGGCTCCGCGCGGGAGGATCTGAACCCGAGGGGCTCCCCGCGGGAGGATCTGAACCCGAGAGGCTCCGCGCGGGGGGATCTGAACCCGAGGGGCTCCGCGCAGGGTCAGGTTGGGGGAGGATCTGAACTCGAGGGGCTCCGCGCGGGGATCTGAACCCGAGAGGCTCCGCGCGGGGGGATCTGAACCCGAGAGGCTCCGCGCGGGGGGATCTGAACCCGAGGGGCTCCGCGCGGGGGGATCTGAACCCGAGAGGCTCCGCGCGGGGGGATCTGAACCCGAGAGGCTCCGCGCGGGGGGATCTGAACCCGAGGGGCTCCGCGCGGGGGGATCTGAACCCGAGGGGCTCCGCGCGGGGATCTGAACTCGAGGGGCTCCGCGCGGGGGGATCTGAACCCGAGAGGCTCCACGCGGGGATCTGAACCCGACACCGCTCCATCTTCAGTTCCCGAAGCTGGAAGCCACCTGCCCCTGTGAATGGCTCTCTCCAGCCTGACTGGGGGTTTGATGCCGGTGCCTACCATCTGGCTAGACAAGGTGCTGCTGTAGGCCAAAACCAGCGTCTTGACTGATGGTCCAACTTGTGGAAGCAGATAATGCAGCAAACCCTGCAGCAGATGCGCTTCCCTCTGCGTCTTGCTGAGTGTCGACAGCCAGCGCCCACCTTCCTCTGTGAAATACACCGCAAGAAAGAGCAAAGAGCTGGTCAGAGAGCGTATCGGGATCCATTACCCCCCCAACGCCCCCACCACCCACTCTCAAACTACACTCTGTATCTAACACCGTGCTGTACCTGTCCTGGGAGTGTTTGATGGGGACAGTGTAGAGGGAGCTTTACTCTGTATCTAACCCCGTGCTGTGCCTGTCCTGGGAGTGTTTGATGGGGACAGTGTAGAGGGAGCTTTACTCTGTATCTAACCCCGTGCTGTACCTGTCCTGGGAGTGTTTGATGGGGAAAGTGTAGAGGGAGCTTTACTCTGTATCTAACCCCGTGCTGTACCTGTCCTGGGAGTGTTTGATGGGGACAGGATAGAGGGAGCTTTACTCTGTATCTAACCCCATGCTGTCCCTGTCCTGGGAGTGTTTGATGGGGACAGTGTAGAGGGAGCTTCATTCTGTATCTAACGCCGTGCTGTACCTGTCCTGGGAGTGTTTGATGGGGACAGTGGAGAGGGAGCTTTACTCTGTATCTAACCCCGTGCTGTACCTGTCCTGGGAGTGTTTGATCGGGACAGGATAGAGGGAGCTTTACTCTGTATCTAACGCCGTGCTGTACCTGTCCTGGGAGTGTTTGATGGGGACAGGATAGAGGGAGCTTCACTCTGTATCTAACCCCGTGCTGTACCTGTCCTGGGAGTGTTTGATGGGGACAGTGTAGAGGGAGCTTTACTCTGTATCTAACCCTGTGCTGTACCTGTCCTGGGAGTGTTTGATGGGGACAGTGGAGAGGGAGCTTTACTCTGTATCTAACCCGGTGCTGTACCTGTCCTGGGAGTGTTTGATCGGGACAGGATAGAGGGAGCTTTACTCTGTATCTAACCCCGTGCTGTACCTGTCCTGGGAGTGTTTGATGGGGACAGTGTAGAGGGAACTTTACTCTGTATCTAACCCCGTGCTGTACCTGTCCTGGGAGTGTTTGATGGGGACAGGATAGAGGGAGCTTTACTCTGTATCTAACCCCATGCTGTCCCTGTCCTGGGAGTGTTTGATGGGGACAGTGGAGAGGGAGCTTTACTCTGTATCTAACCCCGTGCTGTACCTGTCCTGGGAGTGTTTGATCGGGACAGGATAGAGGGAGCTTTACTCTGTATCTAACCCCGTGCTGTACCTGTCCTGGGAGTGTTTGATGGGGACAGGATAGAGGGAGCTTCAGTCTGTATCTAACCCCGTGCTGTACCTGTCCTGGGAGTGTTTGATGGGGACAGTGTAGAGGGAGCTTTACTCTGTATCTAACCCTGTGCTGTACCTGTCCTGGGAGTGTTTGATGGGGACAGTGGAGAGGGAGCTTTACTCTGTATCTAACCCGGTGCTGTACCTGTCCTGGGAGTGTTTAATCGGGACAGGATAGAGGGAGCTTTACTCTGTATCTAACCCCGTGCTGTACCTGTCCTGGGAGTGTTTGATGGGGACAGTGTAGAGTGCGGCGGGCCTCTCACTCACCAGATTCATCAATGTCCGCATCCTCATCCCATTCCCTGGACAAATCCTCCTGATCTTCCTCATCCTCACAGAGATATTCAGGCCCCAGGCTGACACTGGGAGGGGGTCCATTGTACCAGTCCCCTAGTGAGAGAAACCAGAGTAACAGATTTTGGGAAAAGGATCCGTTTACCCCCGCAGCCACCTCCGGTCCCCTCTCCCCACCCCGCCGCCCCTCTCCTGATCCTCGACTGACCCTACGACAGTGCGAGTGTGGCGCTCTTCGGCACCGACCCTCCCACAGTGCGGTGCTCCCTCAGCACTGACCCTCCCACAGTGCGGTGCTCCCTCAGCACAGACCCTCCCACAGTGCGGCACTCACTCAGCACTGACCCTCCCACAGTGCGGCGCTCCCTCAACAGTGACCCTCCCACAGAGCGGGCGCTCCCTCAGCAGTGACCCTCCCACAGAGCGGGCGCTCCCTCAACACTGACCCTCCTACAGTGCGGCGCTCCCTCAGCACTGACCCTCCCACAGTGCGGCGCTCCCTCAGCACTGACCCTCCCACAGTGCGGCGCTCCCTCAGCACTGACCCTCCCACAGTGCCGCGCTCCCTCAGCACTGCCCCTCCCACAGTGCGGCGCTCCCTCAGCACTGACCCTCCCACAGTGCGGCGCTCCCTCAGCACTGACCCTCCCACAGTGCGGCGCTCCCTCAGCACTGACCCTCCCACAGTGCGGCGCTCCCTCAGCACTGACCCTCCCACAGTGCGGCGCTCCCTCAGCACTGACCCTCCCACAGTGCGGCGCTCCCTCAGCACTGACCCTCCCACAGTGCGGCGCTCCCTCAGCACTGACCCTCCCACAGTGCGGCGCTCCCTCAGCACTGACCCTCCCACAGCGCGACACTCCCTCAGCACTGACCCTCCCACAGTGCGGCGCTCCCTCAGCACTGACCCTCCCACAGTGCGGCGCTCCCTCAGCACTGACCCTCCCACAGTGCGGCGCTCCCTCAGCACTGACCCTCCCACAGTGCGGCGCTCCCTCAGCACTGACCCTCCCACAGTGCGGCACTCCCTCAGCACTGCGGTTACGCTGTCAGGTCTGGATTACAGCCTCAGACACCCGACCGTTCTGACTGCATTGCTTTGGTGCTTAACAGATCGAGCCACGAGATTGGTGTGTGCCGCACAAACCCACCTCTCACCCAGCTGATAGGGTACAGATGCCTCCAGAGGGCACCGGTGCGTGCCAGCACAGACCAGCGGGTATTAACCTGGCAAGATCGACACAGCTCGCGAGGGTTGAGATAGCCGAGGATTTTCAGCAGCACCTCAGGGGGCAGCTGGGAGACGTGAGTGTTGTTGGCCACTGGCTCCGACTCTAGAACAGGGAGAGACAGAGAGTGAAAACCAGACTGCGGCAGCGAGCATGCTTCAGCGATGCAGAAGGCCGATCCTCCGGGGAAACATCGCCCAGTTCCCCAGGGAATCCCTGCCTCCGCACAGCACACTGCCTCCCCCCCTCCCCCACCGGCCGCCTGAGCCCCTCCCCCTCATTGCCTGGGCCCCCTCCCCCCCCCGGCCGCCTGGGCCCCTCCCCCCCGCCGCCTGGGCCCCTCCCCCACCGCCGCCTGGGCCCCTCCCCCAATCCCCATCAGCCTCGACAACCCTATCTCGTAACCTCATTCAGCCTCTACAACTCTCCCTATCTCTGTAAGCCCCTCCAGCCCCTACATCCCTCCCCAACTCTGTAAGCCCCTCCAGCTCCTACAACTCTCCTCATCTCTGTAACCTCCTCCAGCCCCTACAACCCTATCTCCGTAACCCCCTCCAGCCCCCTATATCCCTCCCTATCTCTGTAACCTTCCCCAGCCCCTACAACGCTCCCTATCTCTGTAACCTCCTACAACCCTCTGAGATCTCTGCGCTCCTTCCGGCCTCTCGAGCATCCCCCGATTCCCATCGCTCCACCATTGGCGGCCGTGCCTTCAGCTGGCTGGGAGGCCCTAAGCTATGGAACTCCTTCCCTAAACACAGCAGATAGGAGCAGGAGAGCATTCGGCCCTTCGAGCCTGCTCCGCCATTCATCATGGCTGATCATCCAACTCAATAGCCTAATCTTGCTCTCTCCCCATAACCTTTGATCCCATTTGCCCCAAGTGCTATATCCAGCCGCCTCTTGAATACATTCAATGTTTTGGCATCAGCTGCTTCTTGTGGTAATGAATTCCACAGGCTCACCACTCTTTGGGTGAAGAAATGTCTCCTCACCTCCGTCCTAAATGGTCTACCCCAAATCCTCAGACTGTGACCCCTGGTTCTGGACTCCCCCACCATCAGGAACATCCTCCCTGCATCTGCCCTGTCCAGTCGTAGAATTGTAGAATCCCTGCAGTGCAGAAGGAGGCCATTTGGCCCATCGAGTCTGCACCGACCACAATCCCACCCAGGCCCTATTCCCGTAATCCTACATATTTACCTTGCTAATCCCCTGACACTGGGGTGAATTTAGCATGGCCAATCAACCGAACCCGCACATCTTTGGAGTGTGGGAGGAAACCGGAGCACCCGGAGGAAACCCACGCAGACGTGGGGAGAACGTGCAAACTCCACACAGTCAGATTGATGTGACAGCCCTGTGAGAATTTTATAAGTCATAGAATCATAGAAACCCTACAGTGCAGAAGGAGGCCATTTGGCCCATCGAGTCTGCACCGACCACAATCCCACCCAGGCCCTACCCCCACATATTTACCCGCTAATCCCTCTAACCTATGCATCTCAGGACTCTAAGGGGCAATTTTTAACCTGGCCAATCAACCTAACCCACACATCTTTGGACTGTGGGAGGAAACCGGAGCACCCGGAGGAAACCCACGCAGACACGAGGAGAATGTGCAAACTCCACACAGACAGTGACCCGAGCCGGGAATCGAACCCGGGACCCTGGAGCTGTGAAGCAGCAGTGCTAACCACTGTGCTACCGTGCCGTCCCTCATTAGTCTGAATTCCAGTGAAAACAATCCTAACCTCGTCAATCTCTCCTCATACATCAGTCCCGCCATCCCCGGAATCAGCCTGGTAAACCTTTGCTGCACTCCCTCGCGAGCAAGAACATCCTTCCTCAGAAAAGGAGACCAAAACTGCACACAATACTCCAGGTGTGGCCTCACCAAGGCCCTGTATAATTGCAACAACACATCCCTGCTCCTGGACCCGAAACCTCTCGCAGTGAAGGCCAGCGTACCATTTGCCTTCTTTGCCGCCTGCTGCACCTGCATCCTTACCTTCAGCGACTGGGGTACGAGGACACCCAGGTCCCGCTGCACACTCCCCTCTCCCAATTTACAGCCATTCAGGCAGTAATCTGCCATTGATTAGCCCACTCACCCAACCTGTCCCGATCATGCTGAAGGATCTCTGCACCCTCGTCACACTTCACCCTCCCACCCAACTTGGTATCATCTGCAAACTTTGAGATGTTACGTTTTGTTCCCTCATCCAAATTATTAATATACATGAATAGCTGGAGTCCCAGCACCGATCCCTGTGACACCCACTAACCTCTCCACCCCTCTCTCTCTCCCATGCTCACTCTGCCTCTCCCTGTCTTCCTCTTACCGTTCATCTTTCTCTCCCTCTGCGACTCTCTCGCCCCCTCTCTCTCTGTCTGCGACACTCTCGCCTTCTCTCTCTCTGCGGCTCTCTCGCCCTCTCTCTCTCCCTCTGTCTGCGACACTCTCTCTCTGAGACTCTCGCCCTCTCTGTCTGTCCGCGACTCTCTCTCTCTCTGCAATTCTCGCCCTCTCTCTCTCTCTGCAACTCTCTCCGACTCTCTGTCTCTCTCTGTCTGCGACTCTCTCTCGCTCTCTCTGCGACTGTGACTCTCTCTGCGACTCTCTCGCTCTCTCTCTGCGACTCACTCTCTCTCTCTGAGACTCTCGCTCTCTCTCTCTTTGTCTGCGACTCTCTCTCTCTGTCTGTCTGCGACTCTCTCTCGCTCTCTCTGCGACTGTGACTCTCTCTGCGACTCTCTCTCTCTCTCTGTCTGTCTGCGACTCTCTCTCGCTCGCTCTCTCTCTCTCTCTCTCTCTGCGTCCGTGACACTCTCTCTCTCTCTCTCTGTCTGTCTGCGACTCTCTCTCGCTCTCTGTTTCTGTCTGTCTGCGACTCTCTCTCGCACTCTCTCTCTGTCTGTCTGCGACTCTGTCTGTCTGCGACTCTCGCGCTTTCTGTCTGCGACTCTCGCGCTCGCTCTGTCTGCGACTCTCTCGCACTCTCTCTCTGTCCGTGACTCACTCTCTCTCTGTCAGCGACTCTCTCTCTCGCTCTCTCTTTCTCTGTCTGTCTGCGACTCTCTCTCGCTCTCTCTCTGTCTGTCTGCGACTCTCTCTCACTCTCTCTCTGTCTGTCTGCGACACTCTCTCACTCTCTCTCTGTCTGCGACTCTCGCGCTTTCTCTGTCTGCAACTCTCGCACTCTCTCTCTCTGTCCGTGACACTCTCTCTGTCTGTCCGCGACTCTCTCTCGCTCTCTCTCTCTGTCTGTCTGCGACTCTCTCTCGCTCTCTCTCTCTGTCTGCGACTCTCGCTCTCTGTCTGTCTGCGACTCTCTCTCGCTCTCTCTCTGTCTGGCTGCGACTCTCTCTCGCTCTCTGTCTGTCTGCGACTGTGACTCTCTCTGCGACTCTCTCGCTCTCTCTCTGAGACTCTCGCTCTCTGAGACTCTCTCTCTCTCTCTGAGACTCTCTCTCTCTCTCTGAGACTCTCTCTCTCTCTCTCTGAGACTCTCTCTCTCTCTCTCTGAGACTCTCTCTTCTCTCTCGAGACTCTCTCTCTCCTCTCTTGAGACTCTCTCTCTCTCTCTGAGACTCTCTCTCCTCTCTGAGGACTCTCTCTCTCTCTCTGAGACTCTCTCTCTCTCTCTGAGACTCTCTCTCTCTCTCTGAGACTCTCTCTCTCTCTCTGAGACTCTCTCTCTCTCTCTGAGACTCTCTCTCTCTCTCTGAGACTCTCTCTCTCTCTCTGAGACTCTCTCTCTCTCTCTGAGACTCTCTCTCTCTCTCTGAGACTCTCTCTCTCTCTCTGAGACTCTCTCTCTCTCTCTGAGACTCTCTCTCTCTCTGAGACCTCTCTCTCTCTCTGAGACTCTCTCTCTCTCTCTGAGACTCTCTCTCTCTCTCTGAGACTCTCTCTCTCTCTCTGAGACTCTCTCTCTCTCTGAGACTCTCTCTCTCTCTCTGAGACTCTCTCTCTCTCTCTGAGACTCTCTCTCTCTCTGAGACTCTCTCTCTCTCTTGAGACTCTCTCTCTCTCTCTGAGACTCTCTCTCTCTCTCTGAGACTCTCTCTCTCTCTCTGAGACTCTCTCCTCTCTCCTCTGAGACTCTCTCTCTCTCTTCTGAGACCTCTCTCTCTCTCTCTGAGACTCTCTCCT
>NW_027593878.1:0-25453 GCF_964213995.1 Mustelus asterias | reverse complement strand
TGCGCGGCCTCTCCCTCGACCTTGCGCGGCCTCTCCCTCGACCTTGCGCGGCCTCTCCCTCGACCTTGCGCGGCCTCTCCCTCGACCTTGCGCGGCCTCTCCCTCGACCTTGCGGGGCCTCTCCCTCGACCTTGCGGGGCCTCTCCCTCGACCTTGCGGGGCCTCTCCCTCGACCTTGCGCGGCCTCTCCCTCGACCTTGCGCGGCCTCTCCCTCGACCTTGCGCGGCCTCTCCCTCGACCTTGCGCGGCCTCTCCCTCGACCTTGCGCGGCCTCTCCCTCGACCTTGCGCGGCCTCTCCCTCGACCTTGCGCGGCCTCTCCCTCGACCTTGCGCGGCCTCTCCCTCGACCTTGCGCGGCCTCTCCCTCGACCTTGCGCGGCCTCTCCCTCGACCTTGCGCGGCCTCTCCCTCGACCTTGCGCGGCCTCTCCCTCGACCTTGCGCGGCCTCTCCCTCGACCTTGCGCGGCCTCTCCCTCGACCTTGCGCGGCCTCTCCCTCGACCTTGCGCGGCCTCTCCCTCGACCTTGCGCGGCCTCTCCCTCGACCTTGCGCGGCCTCTCCCTCGACCTTGCGCGGCCTCTCCCTCGACCTTGCGCGGCCTCTCCCTCGACCTTGCGCGGCCTCTCCCTCGACCTTGCGCGGCCTCTCCCTCGACCTTGCGCGGCCTCTCCCTCGACCTTGCGCGGCCTCTCCCTCGACCTTGCGCGGCCTCTCCCTCGACCTTGCGCGGCCTCTCCCTCGACCTTGCGCGGCCTCTCCCTCGACCTTGCGCGGCCTCTCCCTCGACCTTGCGCGGCCTCTCCCTCGACCTTGCGCGGCCTCTCCCTCGACCTTGCGCGGCCTCTCCCTCGACCTTGCGCCGCGACCACGCTCGCGACCTCTCCCCCCGACCTCGCTCGCGACCTCTCCCCCCGACCTCGCTCGCGACCTCTCCCCCCGACCTCGCTCGCGACCTCTCCCCCCGACCTCGCTCGCGAACAGATGGTTTTTAATTGCTGTGGAGTGTTTTTCTCGATTGTGGAGTTCTTGATTGGAAATTCAGTGATTTTTTTTTTCTTCCCCCACCCCCCCCAATTTAGTTTGTTGCTTTAATATGTAAAAGAGAAAAATTTGCATTTGTATAGCACCTTCCATAACGTTAGGATGATTTGAAGTGCTTCACAACTGACGAAGTACTGCCATCAGTGTTATGCAAAACACCTTTTGTGCCATAGCAAGATTCTAGAAACAGCACTGAGATTCCTGACCGGAGGGGCGGCACTGTCGTTAGCTTTGTTGCCTCACAGCACCAGGGTTCAATACCCAGCTTGGGCCACTGTCTGTGCAGAGTCTAGTGCAGCCAACCTGCTCTCCGGTGTCCTCTTGTACCACAGGGAGTAAAAGTCAAGATCCAGCTCGACTGGGGTCCAGACCTTCTGATACTAATTCCCGAGGTGTCGGTGTGAAGGGCTGCGGAAGGGTTTTGATCAGTCCTCACCGGCGGTTGTTCAGTTTGGGAGTTTACTTGTCTCGGATGGGAATACGTTGCCTGGTATTATTTCACTGAGGTTAGGAGGATACAGCATGACGTTATCGACTTATTTAAAACCATGAAAAGGATTAGATTGCGTAGGTGCAGGGAAAGTATTTCCTTTGGCAGGAGTCAAGACAGCATAATCTTGTTGTTCAATGAGTGAAACCAGGAAACACTTTCTCTCACACACACACACGGCTTTCCAAGTGGCTGAGGTTGCTGGGTGAATTGCAGCCCCCAAGGCTAAAACTGACAGGGTTTTGTTTGGTGAGGAATATGAAATTTTTCTTCAGGGCAGCCATGATCGAGTTAAATGGCTTAAGAGCAGATTTGAGGGGCTGAATAGCCGACTCCTGCTCCATATAGTTCCTATATAGTAAGAACTTGGATTTAGGTAACCCTTTCTCAGGATATTGCGAAGGCCTGCGCAGCCACTGTCGTGATTACAGTAGTCAAACATCACAGCTACTTGGCACACCATAATATTCGAGGCTACGGGCCAAGTGCTGGCAAGTGGGATTAGATGGGCAGGTCAGGGCCTTTCACGCGTCGGGGCAGACTCGATGGGCCGAAGGGCCTCCTCTTCACTGTAGCATTCTATGATTCTGATTTGCCACAAACAGCAGTGAGGTAGATGATCTGGGGTTTTTTTGGTCAAGGGGTGGCACAGTGGTTAGCATTCCTGCCTCTGAGCACCAGGGACCTGGGTTCAATTCCGGCCTCGGGTCACTGTCTGTCTGTGCGGAGACTGCACATTCTCCCCGTGTCTGCGTGGGTTTCCTTCGGGTGCTCCGGTTTCCTCCCACACTCCAAAGATGTGTGGGTTAAGTGGATTGGCCATGTTAAATTGCCCCTTTAGAGTCGGGGGGTATTAGCAAGGGTTAGTACGTGGAGTTACGAGGATAGGGCCTGGGTGGGATGTTGTCGGCGCAGGCTCGATGGGCCGAATGGCCTCCTTCTGCACTGTAGAGATTCTATGATTCTAAGTTGGTTGAAGGACAAATATGAACATCCATGATCTCCTTGGAAAGGTGTCATAGGATCTGCAATGTTCAAGCCAGAGCGGTAAACAGTGTGTGCGTTTGACATCTTACTGAAAGACCTTCAGTGGTGCGGCACTCACATCTCCGCCTGGATTGTGGCCTCAAGTCTCCAGACTGGGACTTGAGTCCGTAGCCTTCCGACCTTTGAGGCAAGTTGATGTCAAATGAGGAGAGATCAAGCTGCGTCGTGACACCCACCAACCCAGTCAGGTACACTGCTGATATCTCACCCCTCACACACAAGAATGGTGATTTGGGTCAAGATCCCTACAGTACAGCTAGATTGTGGAGAACGTCCAAGAATCTTGCGAGGAACTGAGTCATTCATAGAAATCATAGAAACCCTACAGTACAGAAAGAGGCCATTCGGCCCATCGCGTCTGCACCAACCACAATCCCACCCAGGCCCTACCCCTACACATTTACCCACTAATCCCTCTAACCTACACACCTCAGGACACTAAGGGCAATTTTTAGCATAGCCAATCACCCTAACCCACACATCTTTGGACTGTGGGAGGAAACCGGAGCACCCGGAGGAAACCCACGCAGACACGAGGAGAGTGTGCAAACTCCACACAGACAGTGACCCAAGCCGGGAATCGAACCCAGGTCCCTGGAGCTGTGAAGCAGCAGTGCTAACCACTGTGCTACCATGCCGCCCTTGTTTTTGCTCAGCGTGCTCAGTTCATACTCAGCAACTTGAGCGGTTTGTACCTTGGTTAGTAAGAAGGAGAGAGGAGGGAAGTGGGGGTTTCCACTCCTGATTGCTAATCGGTCATTGATGGATGAAGAATGCAAGAATTGTGAATGGTGAAGGAGTAAAGATTTGGATACCCTCCGCTGTTATGTAACACTCCCATCAGTCTTGCAGTTGGATAACATCCCATCTGATTTTCTTTTTTAAAACGGGTTGCGACAAGGCCAGCAATTATTTCCATCTCTGATTCCCCTCGGGCTGTGGTGCTGTGAACCCCCATTGCCAACTTTGTCATTTAAGGGAGCAGCTACTGTGGTGTTGGATTGGAGCCTAGTGTAGGCCAATCTAGGTAAAGATGGCAAGTTTCTTTTCCTTTCCTAAGGCACATTGAGTGAATCAGTTCTGTATTTTTGCTCCATTACCGCACCACTGTACCTTCAGAGCTGCCAGAAGATATTCCGTTCCTGTGCGAGACTGAGAGAGAGAGCCTTCTGGCAAACGAGGGCAAACTACAAGTCTGTATGTGGCCACGATCTGCTGTCATTGTCCCTTTGCTGCTTCTCGGTTTCATTAGAACAAGTTTCTAACCTTGTGCTTTTTTTTTTCTCTTATTTCCATGGCTCGCTTGGTCATCTGCAACAGAGAAGAGGAGAATGCAGTAAGATTTAAATAACATTCAATTCACTCGTTTAATCCGTGTGCGGGGAGCAGAGGGGAATTAATCCGTTTTGACAGTTCATTGAAAAGATTTGGTCCATTTTAAACATTAGCCTAATTCAGAAACCAGCCCCAGTGGGATATAAAATTTACTAATCGATATCTGGGATATGTTTCTACTTTTTTGAGTGGATATTATTCCTCGCTTTGAGCACATGATTGATGTGCCAGTTGCTCGCCAGCCTGTCCAGCACAGGTTCAATGCCAAACAAAGCTCCCTCAACACTGTCCCATCAAATACTGCCACGGCAGGCACAGCATGTGTTGGAAGTAAAACCCTTCTACACTACCCTGTCAAGCACTGCCAGGGCAGGTACAACATGGGGTAGATACAAGTGAAAACCCCTCCACACTACCCTGACAAACACTCCCGCGGCAGGTACGGTGTGGGGTAGATTCATAGTAATGTTTTGTCTATACTACCCCTTCCAGGGCAGTTGCGGGATGGGTTCGATACTCGGTAAAGCTTCCCTCTGCGCTGTCCCAACTAGCAGGGTTGCCGCACAAATTGAAATTCAGTGAAGTAGCTGAACTGCTGAAGAAACTTAAATTGGTGGCATCCATTATGGCATTTGTCAGAAATTTTAAAACATTCTTCACATGCATTGAGTTACTTTTCAAGCACACATGGGGAAATGCAGCAGCCAATTTGTGTCCCATTAACAGTAGGGGGGGGTGAAGCACTGGTTAATCATTTATTTTAATGTTGTGTTTAAGGAAGAATGTTGTCCCGGATACTGGAAAACCTTTTCTCTAAAATGGTGCCATGAAATCTTCACCATTTATGTGAGAGGACAAATGGAACTTTTGGTTTCAGATCTGAATGAAAGACAGCACCTCTGACCATGCAGCACTCGCTCAGTGCTCCACTGGTGCGTTGGCTTGGATTATGTGCCCAAGTCCTGGAGTGGGATTTGAAACGGCAACATTCTGACTCTGAAGAGTGTCTTCCCCTTCTCCATTTTCCACATCGCCTATCCCGTGACCTCTGAGCGAGGTTGCTGGTTACATCAGTCTTTTGTAAAGTATCAACTCTTGACTTTTGTGTTGTTATTTATTTAAATTAATGCTTAAATGCCTCTCGATAGCTTTACTGCAGCAAGATACGCACATGAAGAAGCTCCCAGCTGCTGCCCCTGGCCTGATCTCGGCCCGAGGAGCAGGGGGAAAGTTAAGCTTCTGCAAAATCCCTCACGTTACAGAGGGGTGAATGTGCCGCAACTTGCCACCCTGATTGGCTATCCCTCTGCCCCGTGCTGTTCTTTGCAGTGTTGACTCCCAAGGTTGTTGCCGTCCCAACAATGCTGTCAGGTTCCTTGGCTAATTGGCCAATCTCCATATCAAGGCCTAGACAATGAGTGACTGTGGGACACGCCGCCATTGTACACAATCCTGTCTTTGGCCAACAACTCCCTACATCCAGTTTTCCAACCGGGATGGTGACCAGTTAGCTATTCTGAACAGGAGCCCTCCCGACCAGGAGCATAATGAGGCGAGCAAAGTCCTCACAAACCGGGAGCTAGGGGGTGCCCTGATCTTGCATTTATTACAGAGCTTTATTGACATTCCCTTAAGATTGAATGATAGTAAAATGAATGTGAGCTTATTAAGCTGTACCTAATGTTTGTGTAATACATTTCAGGTGAAGGTGGAAAATCCGTCCGTGTTGAGTGTTCTCAAGGGGCAGGTGACAAAAGGCTGTAGTCGCTTTCTACCCAAGGGCACCAAGGCGAAAGTCAACCTGGAGGACCAAGGGCGACAGAAAGTGTCTTTCACCTTCAACGTAACAAAGACCTTGCGGAATAGGTTCCAAAGTGCCATTGGGAGTGAACCAGATGAAGTCAAGGTCCCACCACTGTCGCTGCCTCCGATTTCGGTGAAAGGGAGCCAGGACAGCAAAAGTGACTCTGATTCAGCCGATGCCGCAGAGGCCACGGCCTCACCGCCCAAGTCCAAGGTTGAGTGGAGTAAGGTGCATTTCAAGAAGAAGCATCTCAACGATGCGGCCAAGCCTGCAGCTTTGTCGGACAGGGAGCCGTGCAGCTCGTCGGTGGAGGAACCTGCGGATGCAGCCGTCAAGAAAGATTGTACCGGAGGAACCGAAACTGTGACAAAGGTGGCTGCTGAGCGGAAGCCATCAAATCAGAACCTCAGTACGTCCCACATTGGGAAGGGTGATAACTTGGAAGAGTTTAAGAATGTCTCCTCGTCGTCTTCTGAAAACGATGAGCTGAGGAAGATTCCTCAAGTGGAAGAGGCGGTGCCAGCACAATCTGCTGGCTCCGAGTCCGAGGGGGATTTATTAAGGAAGTCGCAGGAAATGCGAAGCACTGAATCCGATCGCGATGTTAAGAAAAATCCAATTGCTTCCAAAGTTGATGAGGTTGAAAAGGTTTCCTCTTATTCCAAGCCTGAGAGAGACAAGAGGAGCAGCGGTCGTTCCAAGTCCGACCGGGATTTGAGAAGGACTTCCTCCCGCTCTAAGTACGGAAGAGAGGAGAGAGTCAGTTCTTCTCGATCCCGCTCCGACAGAGACTCGAGGATACCCTCCTCTTATTCAAAATCAGACCGTTCGAGGACCTCTTATTACCGAGATAAAGACAGAGGATACCGCCGAAGCTCGCCTTACTCTGAGAGGAGCAAATCTTCACGCTCCAAACTGGGCTCTGACTTACGGGATGCTTCCTCCTGTTCAGATTCGGAAGAAGATTCTAGAAGGTATCATTCCAGGTCAAATGACTTGAGAAGGACTTCGTTGTGTTCTAAATCTTACAGAGATTCGAGGAAATACCAATCACGCTCGGATAGAGATCTGCGGGCGACTTCCTCCTGCTCGGAGTCGGAAAGGGAGACCAAAAGGACTAAATCTCATTCTAAATCGGATAGAATATCCCGAACGTCAGCTTCCTGTCATGAGTCGGAAAGCTCTAAAATTAATTCTCCCGAACCGGAATCCGATTCCAGGAAAACATCCAAATTGGACACTCACTCGAAGATCTCTTCGTTTCATTCAAAGGCATCTGCGTCTTGTCATAAACCAGAGGTGGTTAAAACAAACTCGCCCGACCTGGAATTGGACCACAGGAAAATTGCCAAATCCGACAGTCTTCCGAGGACAAGTTCATCTCATTCCAAACCTGTAACCTCCTGCCATGAAGTAGCAGCAAAGAAGGACTCCCCCGAGCCGGAAGTGGACTCAAAATGTTTTAAGCTGGACAGTAATTCAAGGGCGCTTCCATCTCATTCCAAGTTACCCACTTGTGGAATAGAAGCAACTCAGGGAGACTGCTCCGAGCTAGAATCGGATTCCAGAAGTAGTCACAATCCAGATATTAATTCAAGGCTATCACCATCACATTCTAAATCAACTACGTGCTGTGACATGGAGGTAGTTAAAATAGAGTCTTCCGAATCAGAATTGGACTTTTGGACTAAAAGTAAGTCGGACAAGAATCCAATGGTAACCCCATCTCAGTCTAAGCCAACTACTTGCTATGAAATGGAAGTAGTTAAGCCGGACTTTGCGGAGTCAGAATTAGACTCATGGACTAACAGTAGGTTGGACAAGAACTCGATAGTAACCCAATCCCATTCTAAATCCACTACTTGCTATGAAATGGAAATGGTCAAAATGGAGCCTTCGGAACCAGAACCTGAACTGGACTCTTGGGAAAACTGTAAGTTGGATCGGAAGTCACGGATAACCACATCTAGTTCGAGGTCCTGCAAAGCGAGGACTTCACGTTCTTATACGTCTGGCAAGGAATTAAAGAGGACTTCATTCTCTGAGTCAGAAGATGAATTCAGGGAGGTTCCCGAGCTGCACAAATTGGGAGCCATGCAAACTGTTTCTCGATCAGATGAGATTTGTTCCTCATTTGATTACCAATTGGACAATTATGTGAGCAACTCACCATATTCTACATCGGATTTAACAAGGGCTTTCTGCCGCTCCAGATTCGCTGTGGAAATAACTGGGCCTTCACCTGCTTCTAACTCAGACGGGCCTCTGACAAAGGTTTCATCTTGCTCGGAGTCAGAGGAAGAGCGGGGATCTTCACCTCGTTGTGAGGCTGCTTTGACGGTTTTGTGTCATTCTGTGTCAAATGAATTGCCGTCCTCCCCTAGTTTTGTGGCTCAGGATTTGAAGACCACCCCTCATCCCAGCCCAGACGAGACGAGGTCCTTGGCCCATCCAAAACTGGAGGAATTCAGCACTTGGCACTACTCCGAGACGGAGGAGATTTTAGCTTGTCCCAAACTAGACGAGGCTGCCTCCGTGCCCTGTTTGAACATGGATGCATTAAGGACCGTTTCAGTCGATGTGAAAAATTGCACGAGAGAGGCAAAGCATATAGGTGAAAGGTCAACCGAAAACAGGGATGTGGATAGTCAAAGGGAGCAACACATCAGTGAAGTAGATGGCGCTGAGTCGAAGCACGATAGACTGTTTCACAATTGCAAAAGTAAACCGAATGTAGTTCCCGGCAACCAGAATTGGGATTCATTGGAGAACGTTAGAATGTACGCAGATTTTCCCAGCCAGCTTCCTTCTGAAGCTCAGGAGTCTTCAGAAGTCAAGCCCGAGAATCCGTCAATACATAACGAAGAAACCTCTCTCCCTGCCAGACCAGACAGTTCTGTTAAAGTGGAGTCGGAGCAGTCGATGGAAATCTCTGAAGATGAGGAAGACTCTGACGAAGAGTTGCCTTTGGAGGCGGCAGCTGAGGGGCCGCTGCCTCTGAACGCCGCCAACCCACTGAGCTCGAGTGAAGCAGAGCACAGTTTGCAGCATTACCAAACCAAATCTGACTGCGACAGCAGCTGTATGAAGGCAGAATGCAACAGCGTGAACTCTGAGAATGAAGAGTGTTTAGGGGTTGTCAAGAGCAGCAGTGAGCAGGAGAGCGAGGAGAGCGAGACGAGCTCCGATTCCGACGACAGTGGAGTCCCCAGGAACCGTCTGCAATCCGTCATCATCGTTCCCAAGAATTCAACGTTGACGTTGGAGAAGAGCCTGTCGTCCTCTCCGTCATCCTCCTCGCCGCCTTCCAGAAGCAGTCGCCAGGAAAAGAAGCAGCCAAGCCTGGAAGGAGGTAAACGGGAAGCGGAAGAGAAACCCAGTCAGGAGCATGAGCTAAACAGTGTCCAATTTGGGAGTGGGCCCCAGGAGTTTGTTGGCGGCTGGGCCCAGGATGACGACGAGGTTCAGGGCAGCCAGTTGTCCTCTCCCAAAGCAGCAGAGGAGCAGCCGCAGGCTTCTTCCAGTCAGCTTTCCCCGGCTGGCGAGACCCGCAAAAGCAGCAAGCAGCAGCTGTCGAGTGACAAGGCAGACAGCACCAGCCAGCCCGATAGGTTTTCACCAGACCAAAACCGGCTCCCGCTGGCAGATGAAAAATCTGGCGCAGCGGAGTTGGCTCAACAGAGTGTGGACAGGTTGGCGGAAAGGCACCAGCATCCACTCGGCAGCTACTCGGACAGCCCTGCAGCCGGAGAGAGCATTGCTCAACCCTCTGGGGGGGTAGAGAAAAGCCAAGGAGAAAAGCCGGACAGCGGACAGGCCATCCCGTGGCTGCAGCAGCAGGCTCGAGAGCAAGGCTCGTTCCATAGCCCAGAGTTTGTTGATAGCCTTGACTGGGACATCTCTCAGCCGGAGAAGCCGAGCAGCAGTTGTCAGCAGCCAGACAGCAGCTATGGACTGAGATACGGCTACCGAACAGAGGAAGCCGATTTGGCTGAAAGGAGTAGTTGCTGGCAAGCTGGTAGAGCCAATTACTGGGATCCCCGGTTACACTCCAAGTCAGCATTGTACAGCAGCTACCAACTGAGTCAAGACATATCTGGCTCGGACGTCCAAGGGCAAGTGCAGCCGGACTCGATGACCGATGACTTTGCAATCTACAACAGCTGGGAGGCCGTGACCCGTGACCCACGAACTGTCGCCAAAGGCGTGAGCTCGCTACAAGCTCATGAGATAACCAGCAATTCCAGTAAGGGGACCACTCTGGTACTAAAGGCCAGCGACTCCACAGCAGACAAGGAGCAGCGGGCCAAAGGATTGGAGAAAAGGTTAGAAGATGAGCAGGGGGAGTCCCAGAAGCCACAGCAAGAGGAGGTGGACACCGATTTGGAAAGTGACACTGACACTCGGGACTGCGAGCAGGTGAACACTGAGCCTGAACCCCATCCCGTGATGCCCTGCAAGGAATGGGTCACACTGGTCTGCAAGATGGAAGAGTTCAAAAACACTCAATGCTGGAAGGAACAGTCAAAACTGGGCTTGATGCCCCCTTACTTTGAGCTAATTGAAGAGAACTTGTATCTGACGGAGAGGTAACTACTTTTAAGCACATTTGTTATTAAATGATTTAGTTACACGATAATGGAGTTTTCTACTGGAGGTTCTATTAAACCTTTATAAATCACCAGTTAGGTCTCAGCAAGAGAATTGTGCAGTTCTGGACACTACACCTTTGGAAGGATGTCAAGGCCTTCGAGAGAATGCAGGCCAGATTTGTCAGAATGGTACCAGAGTTGAGAGGCTTCAGTTCAGTGAAGAGACAAGCTGGCTTGTTACCTTAAGAGCAGGAAAATGTGGGGGATTTAACAGGTTGTGTTCAACATCATGACGGGTATTGATAAAGTAGAAGAGGGAAAACTGCTGACGATGGGTAATTAGAGAACACCAACCTCAGATCATAGTTTAAAGTTTATTTTGTTAGTGTCAGAAGTAGGTTTACATTAACACTGCAATGAAGTTACTGTGACAATCCCCTCGTCGCCACACTCCAGCGCCTGTTCGGATGCACTGAGGGAGAATTTAGCATGGCCAATGCACCTAACCAGCACGTCTATCGGACTGTGGGAAGAAACTGGAGCACCCGGAGGAAACCCACACAGACACAGGGAGAACGTGCAGACTCCACACAGACCGTGACCAGAGGCTGGAATTGAACCCAGGTCCCTGTGAGAATCATAGAATCCCTACAGTGCAGAAGGAGGCCATTCGGCCCTTCGAGTCTGCACCGACCACAATCCCACCCAGGCCCTATTCCCGTAAACCCACATATTTACCCTGACACTAGGGTCAATGTAGCATGGCCAATCAATCTAACTTGCACATTGTTGGACTGTGGGAGGAAACCGGAGCACCCGGAAGAAACCCATTCAGACACGGGGAGAATGTGCAAACTCCACACAGACAGCGACCCGAGGCCAGAATTGGACCCTGGCGCTGTGAGGCAGCAGCGCTAAGGATCAGAGGGTAGATGAGAATTATTTTGACACCGTTAGTTATAATGGCCTGAAGGAGTGATGGCGTCAGGTACAATAGTAATGTTGAAAAGCAAACAGGATGTACACTTCGGAAGGGAGATACTTATAGGATAATAGGTAAAGAGTGAAACTAATTGCGCAGTAGTTAGCACTGCTGTCTCACAGCGCTAGGGATCCAGATTCAATTCCAGTCTTGGGTCACTGTCTGTGCGGAGTTTGCACATTCTCCCTGTGTCTGCGTGGGCTTCCTCCGGATGCTCCGGTTTCCTCCCACATTCCAAAGATGTGCAGGTTAGGTGGATTGGCCATGCTAAATTCCCCCTTAGTGTCCCAAGATGTGTAGGTTAGGGGGATTAGCGGGGTAAATATGTGGGGGCACGGGGATGGCAAGGGTCGGGTGCTCAGTCCAAGAGTCATTGCCGACTCGATGGACCAAATGGCCTCTTTCTGCACTGTAGGGATCCTATGGATTGTGTTATTAATCAGGTCAGAAACTCCAAAGTGTTTTATGAAGTTCGCCTGGATCATACGTTTTGCGTTTTGAATTTGGTTAGGGTAAGCATATAGTTCACTTCGGGTATGATTCAAATGGCCCATGAGGGAGCTTTAACCAAACAAAGTTTGTTTAAGAATACAGTTAACATGTATGGAAAGAAAATTAGCAATATCTTTTATCAATTACAAACAAAAACAAAACAACCATGAAAATGTATAACTCTTAATGAATATAGGAAATGTCCCAATCAAACCAATATCCCATAAACAAAACCCCTTCCACAGGTTTGACACAGCAAAGACTAATGCTCACCTGATACTGGAACGTATCCCTGTGGTTGAATACTGCAGTACTCTTGAGGCCCGCTTGGAGTCAGAACAGCTTCAGTCCCTTGGTTGGAGAATTGAAACCCTGACTTCTCAGCCTTGAAACTTCTAGCAGCCCTCTGAATACCCCCCAGAACAGTTTGAAGTCAAAACAGCTTCCCAGAACACCAGGGAGACTCTAGTCAAGCCAACCAGCAACAGTAGATGTCCTACTCCAGGAGGGTCAGGGACCTTGCTTCCAGCTAACCAGCAGAATTTTCAATACCAGAGAGAGAGAGAAACACTTCTTTTCAGCTTGATGCCCCTTCTAAAACTAAACTGCTGCGAGCCAAATGGAAAATGAAACCTTAAATTTGCTAGGAAAGAACAAGAAACTGTCCAAAAACAGATGACCTGCTACCAGCCTTCTTCCTAACAATGCAGGGTCATAAAAGATCCCAGAGTAAAAGTAAACAAACCCCCACTTGGACCACTGAAGGAGCAATAAAAGGGCTCCAACAATGCGCGGCAACAATGAGAGCTGAGGCCAGGAGAGCTGCAGAGAACATGATTTTTTTTTAAAAATCTCTTAAAGGTACACTAACATCACAATTGGATAACCCATTCAAAACTTGATGAGCTGAATGGTCTTATGATTGTGGTAACACAAGATAATGATTTGAATTTCAGCATCAGTCAGTCCACTGATAGTTTTGCCCTTTTGCAAACAACTGGAAAAAAGGACTGAGGAAAAACCTTTGACCAGATTTGCAAATGAGACTTTAAATTCCTGCGGCGTGTGAAATGCTGGTAATTCCTCTTTCCATATCCCCTCTAATGTCCTACGTCAGCCACATGGCGAGGACAGGAATGCGAGGATGCTGCTGTCCTTCACACTTACCTATGGTTGAACATCATTTCATACTGCTCCCCCATCATGCTCACCCACCCTGCCCCCCCCCTTTTAATCAGATTGCCTGTAGTACTGTGTCCCGTCGGCTGATTCCCACCCTGTGTTTCGGGTATTCTGAATCAGCACCCAATTGAATTCTTCGTTGTTGCAGTACCTGTTGCTGCCACTAGAGTTCCCTCATGAGCCACATAGAGACTCGCACAGAAGAGTAGAAAATGGAGAGAGAGCAGCGCACGCACAGGTGATACAGAGAGACCAACAGACAGGAGGTATAAATAGACAGATAGCAAGCGAGCACAGCCAACAACAACCTGTATTTAACGTAATAAAATACCCCAAAGTTCTTCACAGAAGCATTAGAAAGCCAAATTTGTCACTGAGCCACACAGGGTGATATTAGGGCAGATGGGCAAAAGCGTAGTCAAGGATGTGGGATTTTAAGGGGCATCTTAAAAAAAGAATGAGGAGTAAAAGGTGGAGAGTTGAGGCGGAATATTCCAGGCTTTTGAGCCTGGACAACTGAAGGCTCAGCCACCAGTGACCGAGCTGAGTTACTCAGCATCACTGAATCCTTAAGGCAGAGAAAGAGGCCATTTGGCCCATCGTCTCTGCACCAGCTCTCCGAATGAGCAGATGGCTTGATGCCATACTCCTGCACTTTGTTCCTATTCAAATAATCATCCAAAGCCCTCTGAGTGCCTTGATTCAAGGTGCCTCCACCACACTTCCAGGCAGTGTATTCAGACTCAGGAAACCAGCAATGGGTGAACACAGATATCTGAAGATTTGGGGCTGGAGGAGAGGGGAGGCCCTTGAAGGGATTTAAGAAGCAGGATGAGAAATCTAAAGTCTTAGTCTTAAGTTTCTTGGCTGGAGCCAGTGTAGATCAATGAGTGTGGGACTCGGTGTGAGGAAGGACAAGGCCAGCAGAGCTTGGGATGTTCCTCCAGCTTGTGCAGGGTGAAGTGTAAGAGACCAGCCCGGAGTGTGTTGGAACAGTCCAGTCTTATCAGTAGCAAATGGAATGAGGGTTTCAGGAGGAGGTGAGCTGAGGCAGGGACAGAATCGAGCAATGTTACAGAGATGAAAGCAGGTGGTCTTGGTGATGAGCTAAGTATGTGATCAGAAGTTTAAGTTTGTTTATTAGTGTCACAAGTAGGCTTACATTAACACTGCAATGAAGTTACTGTGAAAATCCCCTAGTCGCCACACTCCGGCGCCCCGTTCGGGTACACTGAGGGAGAATTTAGCATGGCCAATGCACCTAACCAGTCTTTCGGACTGTAGGAGGAAACCCACGCAGACACGAACGTGCAGATTCCACACAGACAGTGACCCAAGCCAGGAATCAAACCTGGGTCCCTGGCCCTGTGAGGCAACAGTGCTGACCACTGTGCCACGCATCTGGTCAGGTATTCCAGTGCTGTTTCTAAAATCTTGCTATGGCACAAAAGGTCTCTTGCATTATACTGATGGAAGTACTTCATTGGCTGTGAAGCACTCCAAATCATCCTAATGTTATGGAAGGTGCCATACAGATACAAATCTTTCTCTTTTACACATTAAAGCAGCAAACTAAATGAGGAGGGGAGCGGGGGGGATGGTGGTGCACAGGTGGATGGGGAAAGGAGGAAAAAAGTCACTGAAGTTTCAAACAGGAGCACCACAATCTAGAAAAACACTCCACAACACTTAAAAGCCATCGGTTTGTTTCTGCCTTCTGAAACATTTAGGATTACAAAATCTTTCTGAATCAAACCCGGGACCCTGGCACTGTGAGGCAGCAGTGCTAGGCACTGTGTCACCATGCCGCCCAAATGGCGACCTCTGGGTGAAATATGGCACTGAGTTTGCACACGGTCTGGTTCAGTCTCCGGTCAATCACCAGGGAAAGGCATGGAAAATCGGCACTGAAGGAACAAAGTTTGTGGTAGCGACCAAAGACGTCAATGTTCCCAACCTTTAATTAGAGGCTGTTTCTGCTCATCTGGTACTGGTTGCTGGACAGTCAGTCTGATCATTTAGCAACAGTGAATGAGTCAGTGGCACTGAGGTAGAGAGGGTGACATTGGCGTGTTTGTGAAAACTGGCACTACGTGCTTGGATGATGTTGCCAAGGTCAGCATGTACCTGGCGGGGCCAGGGTTAAAGCCTTGCAGGGCTTTGGAGGAAGTAGAGCAAAAGATCACTCGATTGGCCCCTGGGATGGGAGGCTTGTCCAATGATGAGAGGCTGAGGAAACTGGGCTGATATTCTCTGGAGTTTAGAAGAATGAGAGGTAATATTGATGAAACATTCAAGATTATGAAGAGGACTGACAGGATAGACGCTGAGAGGTTGCTTTCCCCTTGCTGGGAAATCTAGAACAAAGGGGCACTGTTTCAGGGAAAGGGAAGCAATCATTTAGGATTGAGATGAAGAGAAATTATTTCATTCAAAGGGTTGCGAATCTTTGGAATTCGTTACCCTGCAGAGTTGTGGATGCTCCGTCGTTGAGTATGTTTAAAGCTGGGATAATAGATCTTTGGTCTCTCGGGGAATCGGGGGATATGGGGAGCAGGCAGGGGAATGGAGTTGAAGCCCATGATCATTCTGAATGGCGGAGCAGTGTTGATGGGTCGTCTGCTCTACTCCAACTCCTATCTTCTGGTGTTCTTACATTCAAGGAGGTTACACATGCGAGTGGCAGTTTTCAAGCATCTTGGGATTCAGGGTTAGTATCTTGAGGAGAGAGTTAACGCAAGAAGGAGACAAAGAACATCTTGAAGCATGAGAAGCTAACGTGGGGCCAAAGGAGAAGTTGGGTGACCAGTTTGTTGGGTGTAGGGTGGTGAGAGCATACATACATAGAAAATAGAAGCAGGAGTTGGCCTTGGGCCCTTTGAGCCTGCTATTCATTATGATCATGGCTGATCATCAAATTTAATATCCTGATCCTGTTTTTCCCCTATATCCCTTGATCCCTTTAACCCCGGGAGCTATATCTAATTTCTTCTTGAAATAAGACAAAAATCCAAGTGGAGAATGTGGGCATCAACCCCACTATCCCTCGCATGCTAGGTGAGCGCTCTACCATTTGAGCTAATTCCCCCAAGAGCAAAATCAGGAAAACGAGATGCAGATTGGCAATTGGCAAAAAACAAATCAAAATGGGGGACAGAGTGCATGGTCTGAAATTGCTAAACTCCATGTTGAGTTTCGAAGGCTGTAGATTTCCTGTACTCGGAAGGTGAGGTGGTGCTCCTCGGGCTGGCGTTGAGGTCCACTGAAACACTGCACCAGGCCGAGGACAGAAACGTGAGCCTGGGAACAAGGTGGTGAATTAAAAATGACAAGCAAAAGGAAAAGAAGCTTGGGGTCATGCTTGAGGAAAGGTTCCATAAAGCGGTCACCCATTCGGTGTTTGGTCCCAGTGTGGAAGAGACTAAATCGAAAGAAATCATCTGGAAAAGTTTGTTCTCCATGGAGCAGAGAAGGTTAAGGGGAGATTTAATAGAGATGTTTAACATTATGAAAGTCTGAGTTAACTAAATCAAATGAAATTTTTTCTAATGACTGAGGTGTCAATAACCAGGGGTGACAGATTCATGGCGAAAGAAGCCAAGGTGAGGGAATGTGATTCAATATTCAATTCCATTAGAGAATTGCATAAATATTTGAAGGATTAAAAAATGCAAGGATATGGGGAAAGGGCCAGGATTGGGACTAACTGCTGTTCTCCAAGATCCAGCAGTGGCTCAGTGGGCCGAATGACCTCCTTTCGTCCTATATGATCCTTTTGAGTGTTGGGACCTTGGACAGTGAGGAGGTTAAGGGGTCGGTGTTACAACTCCTGTTGTGGGAAGGGGACAGGAGTGTTGGGGGTGATTGAAGAGTTTAAAGAGTGGACCGGGGTGTTGTGAAGAGGTTGTGGTTCCTTTGCAGAGCTGACAGGTGTGTCTGGTGGTAGCATCTTCCTGGAGGTGATGGAGATGTGGAGGATGATTCTTCCTGGTCCAGGGAGTGGGTAGGAAGGAGTGCCTGACAGTCGGCACTCTGATTTGCAAGGTCGAGGCTGGTTTGCCAAATGCCACCAGCACGAGCCTGGTCAGTGGGTTTGACAACAATGTCAGGGTTGGATTTGACAGAACGTACGGAGGGAGGCGGGTTAGAGTGGGTGAGGAGAACAGAGAAAATAAGACCGGTTCCAAGCTCAAAATTCATGTAATTGGGAATAAGGGATGAAGCTGAGTCCTTTGCCAAGGGACAGGTTGTTCAGTGTCTGTAAGGGAAAGGTCAGTGTGTGATTGTGGTCGGTGGGCCAAATGGCCTCCTCCTGCACTGTAGGGATTCTAAGATTCTAGTGCTGTAAATGCACGGCAATGAGTGAAATTAGAAGAAGGGATGGGGTCAGAGGAAAACGAAGGGGAAGAAAGATCTGGAGCGGCGTTGGGAACCATGAGTTGTTGGAGTTTGTGTTCCATAACACCTGAAAGGAAGAGGAAATGTTTTCTGTTAAAGCATCAGGGGAGTTGGAGGATGAAATAAAACTGGGGACCAGGGCGGTTTTGAGGTAGGGTGAGCTGGTGTTGCTGCAGAGAGAGTGAGAGAGATATGAGTGCGTACATATGACGCCTCATGACACTGTGCGGATCTCGGGATGTGGCGAAAACAGCAGTCCGAGGAATGTTGGACAAGAGAAAACTGTAATCCTGAGTGGAAAGTGAAGGATAAAATCTCAGTTGGATTCCATGTGGAATAAATCAGGGACAGAGACAAGTCACTGAGGACGGAGATGTGGCCGTGGAAGCGAGTTTTGGTAGTCACCTTACCAAAGACCTGAGAGGAAAATGGAAAGCAATGAAAACTAAGTGGTAAGTGCCTGGAATGCGCCACCAGAGGTGGTGGTAGAGGTAGATACAACAGCAATGTTTAAGAGGCATCTTGACAGATACATGAATAGGCAGGGAATAGAGGGATATGGACTGCGTAGAGGCAAAAGGTCTTTGGTTTAGAAAGGTGTCATGTGTCTGCACAGGCTTTCCTGTTCTGTATTGTTCTTTGAACAAGGTATAATAGTGATTTATGTGGTGCAGACGGATATGACAGTGAATGCCGAAACCAGTCTCCCTCTAAACGTTCTCTCGGGTCCAACCCTGATATTGTTGCTGACAAGGGCAGTGCCGGCGTTGTCTGGCAAACCAACCTCAATTTTGCAAAGACAGCGTGCCAATTCTCAGGCACCCCTTCCTACCAATCCCTGGACCAGGAATCTCCCAACCCCCACCACCAAACATCAAACTTTTGTTTCCAAGACAGTATCCCTTGGACTTGAGGGATGGAGAGACAGACGGAAGGGATGCTTGGGTAGGGTTGAAGCAGATGACCAAAAGAGGCACCAATTGACAGTGGGAGAGAGAAAGTTTATCCAGCACGGTGAAACAACGTGAGGAGAGAGAGAGAAGGTAAATACTGCAGTAGCTAATGGGATGGAAGATATACTAAAGATAAAAGGAGGAAAATTCATGAGCAAGAGAAATATACAGAAAGGACAGACTTCAAATGGTTTTGCCGATGGAAAGGGTTCCAGGAGATCAGGCTGGTGACAGACAGAATTTGCAAACTCAGAATAAAAACTGGATCATTCAGGAAATTTGGAGCAGTATTGTTGAAGTGAACACTCTGTTCACAGATGTTGACTGGGCTCAGTGTATTTGCACTGTATTCTGTAATTATTTCAGATTTATTTTATTTGCAGTATTGTCTTTGATGTTTCCTCCCCTGCTTCACCAGTGGGTACTGGATTGATTGAGATGCTGTAGATCAGTGGTTCCCAAACTTTTCTCACTCGGCCGCACTTTCGGAATAAAAATTTGCTCCCGCCACACCGAATTTTTTATTGATAAGAAATACATTCAAAAACAAAAAAAAAACAGCTCCTCGCAGTGCTTGATTCATAACATAGAACACAACTACTTTATAATATGATCATGGGACATCCAGAAAGTATAAAACAATGCTTGTTTAAACCAGGTTTAAATGTTTCTTTGATTGTCCTTGAATCTTCCCGCCACACTTGCCATCCTCTCTCGCCGCACCAGTGTGGCGCGCCGCACCCTTTGGGAACCACTGCTTGAGCTGTCTGGATGTTAAAGGATAATAGAGCAATGGTGAGGCAATGGAGTTCAGGTCAACAGAGATATGATTGAATGGTGGAACAGGGTTGAGGGGCCAAATGGCCTGCTCTTGTTCCTATGATGAGAATGTTCTCTGCTCCCTATTTAAATTGCATCTCTTTCCTTCAGGTTGTTCCCGTTGCTAATCTTTAATGGCAGCAATTCCATCCCCATAGAATGGTTTACCACTTCAGTGGGAATGCAGATCTCTGACGTCTTAATTAGACCGATTTACTTTTTGCAGGAAGAAAAGCAAGTCTCACCGTGACATCAAGCGCATGCAGTGTGAATGTTTACTGTCCAGAGAGGACCGAGAGCGAGGGGAGCTGGCGTGTGGTGAGGACTGCCTCAATAGGTTACTCATGATAGAATGGTAAGTACCTTCCCATTGACCTATAAAGGTCAACCGAGGACCAGGATGAAGCCTCGTTATCCCCACACCCTTTAGCTTCTCCACTTCTACTTTTTGATGGATGTTAGTTAAGCTTTGCAGTGAAATACAGCCAACTTGGTGCAGAGTGTGAAACCAGAACAGTCCAGAGGGTTCACCTTTTACACTCATGACCTTTTTGTGTTCGCTGATGATTTGCGGTGCTCGGTGGAGGACACCAGCAGTGTCAGTAGGTGTGAGAGGAGAAAGTGTGTTCCTACAGCCATTATTAATTGGCAGAACTCAGTCTGTACCCAACCAACCCATGATTGCAAAGCCCAAAACAAAATGTCTATTGTTAGATATGATTGTGATTAAGCACCTGCTAAACAATGAGTGTGCTAATAGCTACCCTAACAACCGATTTAAAATAATCAGTTGAGCTCATAACAACACTTGCCTAAAGCTGCATACATTCAGACGCAGGGACTTGTCATCTGCAAACAAAAGGAATATGTTCAGGCCTTAAACCTTGTGAATTGGGGAGCCTGTAGTTCCCTATTGCTTTCTCCATGGCAACACCTCCAGTCAATCAGAGTTGACTTGCCAGCCAATCAGCGCCCTTTTCTGCTGCGGGTACAAGTTATTGTGGCCATTTGACATTTTTCCACTTGTTCTGAAGAGTGCAAAATGAAAAGCTTCAACAACATGTCTCTCCCTTTAGTGACACTCAAGCTCATATATGTGGAGCATCACAGAGGGTGGTGGTGGATGGAAAATTTTCGGATTGGAGGCAGGTTGCTAGCGGAGTGCCACAGGGATCAGTGCTTGGTCCTCTGCTCTTTGTGATTTTTATTAATGACTTGGAGGAGGGGGCTGAAGGGTGGATCAGTAAATTTGCTGATGACACCAAGATTGGTGGAGTAGTGGATGAGGTGGAGGGCTGTTGTAGGCTGCAAAGAGACATAGATAGGATGCAAAGCTGGGCTGAAAAATGGCAAATGGAGTTTAACCCTGAGAAATGTGAGGTGATTCATTTTGGTAGGACTAATTTAAATGTGGATTACAGGGTCAAAGGTAGGGTTCTGAAGACTGTGGAGGAACAGAGATATCTTGGGGTCCATATCCACAGATCTCTAAAGGTTGCCACTCAAGTGGATAGAGCTGTGAAGAAGGCCTATAGTGTGTTGGCTTTTATTAACAGGGGGTTGGAGTTTAAGAGCCGTGGGGTTATGCTGCAACTGTACAGGACCTTGGTGAGACCACATTTGGAATATTGTGTGCAGTTCTGGTCACCTCACTATAAGAAGGATGTGGAAGCGCTGGAAAGAGTGCAGAGGAGATTTACCAGGATGCTGCCTGGTTTGGAGGGTAGGTCTTATGAGGAAAGGTTGAGGGAGCTAGGGCTGTTCTCTCTGGAGCGGAGGAGGCTGAGGGGAGACTTAATAGAGGTTTATAAAATGATGAAGGGGATAGATAGAGTGAACGTTCAAAGACTATTTCCTCGGGTGGATGGAGCTATTACAAGGGGGCATAACTATAGGGTTCGTGGTGGGAGATACAGGAAGGATATCAGAGGTAGGTTCTTTACGCAGAGAGTGGCTGGGGTGTGGAATGGACTGCCTGCAGTGATAGTGGAGTCAGACACTTTAGGAACATTTAAGCGGTTATTGGATAGGCACATGGAGCACACCGGGATGATAGGGAGTGGGATAGCTTGATCTTGGTTTCAGATAAAGCTCGGCACAACATCGTGGGCCGAAGGGCCGGTTCTGTGCTGTACTGTTCTATGTTCTATCACCAACGCAACACCGAATAGGACTGCACGATGAGTGTTGTCATTTTTGTGTAGATGGAGCATGGGTTGAGTGAAAGTGAAGTGAGTGTGCCAGGGGTGAAATTGCAAGAGGAGAGGAATTTAGATCATCGCAGCACAGCTTTGGTGGAAAAACGATACAATTTGTTTGGAAATGCACGGTAGCATGCGCTCTGCGGAGAGACTGTAGATATAACATATGGATGATATTGGAATAGTGTAGGTTAGATGGGCTTTAGATTGGTTTCACAGGTCGGCGCAACATTGAGGGCCGAAGGGCCTGTACTGCGCTGTTATGTTCTATGTTCTATCCAAGACAATGACCAACATATCGCGTTGGTGTTCAGAGTGGGACTTGGCCGCGAGGTAAAGTCCCCAATTTAAGCACCCAGTGGTCTGGCTGAATGGCCGTGTGTTTGGTCACTGTAATGATTTGTGTTAATGTTAAATGTTTGCTGTTGCCTCTTTTCAGCTCCTCGAGGTGTCTGCACGGGGAGTATTGTACAAACCGGAGGTTCCAGAGGCGGCAGTATGCCGATGTAGAGGTCATCCTCACCGAGAGGAAAGGCTGGGGTCTTCGGACAGATAAAGAATTGTCAGTGTGAGTGAAACTGAATTCCGCAGAAGCTGACGCTTCCCAGGATACGATTCCTTCAGCTGCTTATAATCTCCGATTGCCCCCCAACTCCCCCGCACCTTCATGTGTGATCCTAGACAGTGAGAACTGAGGGTCTGGTAAACCATGGAGGCATCAGTGACACGCTCAATTTTACCCTCATCCAACTGCATCCAGAGTTTTCAGCACGCGTGGCTGGATAGCGTTCCCCCTTCCTTCGCTCGCCGCCTCCCACAGAATCATAGAGTCCTACAGGGCAGAAGGAGGCCATTCGGCCCATCGAATCTGCACCAACCACAATCCCAGGGCCCTATTCCTGTAACCCCACATATTTTCCCTGCTAATCCCCTGACTCTAGGGTCAATTTAACACGGCCAATCAACCTAACCCGCACATCTTTGGATTGTGGGAGGAAACCGGAGCACCCGGAGGGGAAACTGGGGGAACGTGCAAACTCCACACAGACGGTGACCAGAGGCCGGAATCGAACCTGGGTCACTGGCGCTGTGAGGCAGCAGTGCTAACCACCGTGCCGCACGTCCCACCTCCACCAGCCTCAACACGAACACCTGCCATGACACTTCGATTGCCATTGCAGTAGATGTCAGTTAATTCAGTACAGAGCAGATTTGAACTGGTCCATAGTTAGAAACTACCATTACCAACTGAGCCCCTGAGTGGGGTGGTAGTCACACCCCCCTCCTCCCAAGCCCATATCGTTCATGAGTGTGAACGTTGGTAACTTGTCTAATTCTGGGCTTGTGCTGGTGCCATCAGCAGATCAGGCATTTGTGGATTTCCTGCTTGTATTCGCCCAACTAGATTTCCAATTTTAATTATCGTAGTTCCTGCATTACACACGGGTACATTCTCCTGAAAAGCAAGATGAAAGCACGAGGTGCACGGACAGTGGTCCAATTCTTTTAAGACCATTTTTGCGCTGTGTTATGGTCTCAGAGAATTTCCTGGTAGCAAATACCTGTTCGCGATTGTAGACCTGCTTTGCAGCCTGAAATTGTACCCAACAACTCCATCTGGTTATCTGAGCTCTTGGTAAGAGGATGAGGTCTTCGACATTTCAGAAGATGCACTCTCTTTTTGCTCGATGGTTCATTACCTCTGCCTGAAAAAACTGTTCCAAAGATCCAGCCGCCGCGCTGTCCCCTCCACCAGCTCCCATGGCTGTGTTGTCGAAATTCTTCCATTCCAGGACTTCCCTGATGCAGTCCAACTATCTCAGTTGTGGCCTCCAACTTCCATCATCTCCCGAAGCTCTTGGCCTTCAACCATGAAATGGCCAAAATTGAGCAAAAAGATCTTGGTTTTTGCCCTCCCCTCAGGCCCCACTCTTTCGGGTGAAGAAGGTTCTTGGATATTTAAGAAAGTAAAACCCTCGCCCTTGGGTGCATGCGGTTAGGTTTAGGGTGGGATATAAAATAGTCTGTAACAAGGAGGGCTTTGTCTTTGCAGGAATAGCTTTGTGCTGGAGTACTGCGGAGAAGTGCTGGATCACAAGGAATTCAAGGCGCGAGTTAAGGAGTATGCCCGCAACAAGAACATCCATTATTATTTCATGGCACTGAAGAATGATGAGGTGAGAATTCACATTCACCCTACCCTATCCCCAGCAGGCCCAATATATGTCTGATCACTCACTGAAGGAACTTTATTACCACATCCTTTTAAATTTGACCCCTCCAAATTTTTTTTAACTTCATTCATGGGATGTGAGCGCCGCTGGTTGGCCAGCATTTATTGCCCATCCCTAGTTGCCCGAGGGCAGTTGAGAGTCAACCATGTTGCTGTGGCTCTGGAGTCACATGTAGGCCAGACCAGGTAAGGATCGCAAATTTCCTTCCCCAAAGGACATTAGTGAACCAGGTGGGTTTTTCCAACAATCGACAATGGTTTCAAGGTAATTAGTAGATTCTTAATTCCAGATATTTTTTATTGAATTTAAATTCCACCTTCTGCTGTGGAGGGATTCGAACCCGCATCCCCAGAACATTAGCTGAGTTTCTGTGTTAATAGTCTAGTGAAAATACCTGGGAATTGAACCCACAATCTCCCGGATCAGGTGAGAGAGGATTATCATTGAACGGAGGCTGGCGTGCCATCTATTGGGTGGGATGTTTAAACAGTAGTCTCAAATGCCCCCTCAGCAGGATGTGAAAGATTCCATACTGTCATTTTGAAGAAGATTTAGGGCAGTTCTCCTCGTGTCTGGGTCATTATTTATCCTCTGGCAATGGGAAGGAGATGTTCTCCTGGTATTTTCGCTGGTCTATTAATCCAGGAACTCAGCTAATGTTCTGGAGACCCAGATTCGAATCCCCCCACGGCAAATGGTGGAATTTAAACTTTGAAAAAAATACAACTGGAATTAAGATTCTACTGTTGACCATGAAACCATTGACGATTGTCGGAAAAACCCATCTGGTTCATTAATGTCCTTTAGGGAAGGAAATCTGCCATCCTTACCTGGTCTGGCCTACAAGTGACTCCAGAGCCACAGCGATGTGGTTGACTCTCAACTGGCCTCCAAGGGTAACGAGGGATGGACAATAAATGCTGGCCAGCCAGCGATGCCCATGTCCCATGAATGAATTTTTAAAATCATCGCTATAACAGATTATCATATCAAATATCGTATTGCTGTTTGTGGGATCCAGCTGTCCAGCGACACCAACTCTCCAAAAGAGCATCTCGCCCAGGAATCCCCCCCCCTCCAACCCCCGTAACCCTGCGTCTTTACCATGGCCAATCCACCGAACCCCCACATGTTCGGACTGTGGGAGGAAACCAGAGCACCCGGAAGAAACCCACACAGACACGAGGAGAATGTGCAAGCTCCACACAGACCGTGAGCCAAGCTGGGAATCGAACCCCGGTCCCTGGCGCTGTGAGGCAGCAGTGCTAACCACTGTGCCACCGTGCTGCTGAGTCTTCACTCAGTGCCTCCCCATTGCAACACCCTGTCAGGATTGTGCACTAACCTGGGTTGTAAACACCCGACCATCCCACTGGGCAGTAAGGTTACTGCATTGCCCCAGTAACCTCACAAATGCAGCTGTTTACCTATCACTGATTCATCTCATTGAAACATCTCGGGTCACTTTTACTTGAATTCGTTTTTGCGAAGTGAGATTACTGGAAGGTCCAGGATTTACTGCTCACCCCCGGTTGTCCTTGAGAAAGTTGTTGCACCTTGTTACGAGGTTGCAGACTGTGCAGTGAAGTGGTTCTCATCATGCTGTTAGGCGGGAAATTTCAGGATTTTATCCCAGCAACAATGAAGGAACGATCATATCCTGTAGATTGCATGTGAAAGTTCACCTGAGGCTTCAAAAAACCCTCCCACACGCAGGGGTTGGTGTGTATGTCACGTATATGAAATAAACCAGCGGTGTTGACACAGGAACACCCATTTCTTATCACCGGTCGCCATGCACTGTCTGCTTTGTATGAGCCTGTCTTAAACCTGCGCACATCTGCTTTGCAAAGCGGTCCGTATCGCCTGTTTGATCCCAT